>NC_134486.1:115600406-115680406 GCF_040206685.1 Ascaphus truei | reverse complement strand
GTGTAGCTGTTGAAATAAACCATCAGAAAAGACCAGACTGTCTGTTACTGTCTCTGTGTATGAAGGAACGTCAGTAGGTGCCCATCCCCTGAACATCCCCAGAGGATCCCTGCTGGCTGGAGGTGCTGCACCAACTGAGACCCAGGTAACCTGTCCTTCCTGTCCTGTTTCTCCCCACACCCCCGTGGAGCACTCAGCCCTCCTGTTACCTACAGTTTTGCACCAGCACCTAGAAGTATCAGATAATGGCATACCCACCCCTTTATCACTTTTGGAACACGGGCTGCACTGGGTATCTGTGTCACCAATTTTTATTTTGGTGTAATAAATTTTATGGGTAGATTTTATTCGCTCCATAGAACAGGAATCGAGTGACTGTCCCAATCTTCAATAAATGTAATATTTGTTATTCAAAGTTTGAGTATTTTTTGCATTCTGAGACTCTTAAGTATACGCTTACATTTAACATACTCCTCAGGGGTCACCATGATCTTCTCTTTTTCTAATAGTTTGTGTAGGAACTGTAACTTAGATGGTAAACCAGGTGTATTATCATAAGAGGTTTGATCTTCAGAGAACATATTTTGCAGATGTTCACATCTATTAATTTTGTTGGGAACAGTATACAGTTTAAAAATGTATTTGCATAAGTATCAACCATTTTGGTAAAAGTTTTGGACCACAGCCAAAGTTGAAGGGGCTAGTGGGGTTAGTGGGGAAAGGATGGTGGGGAAGGGATAAAAATGGAAATAAGGTGAGAAATTGAAGTAAAGGGAGCTTAAACATGGAAGTCTTTTTCTAATTGTACTCTCATGAACTTTAACATTTAACATGCTAACTGAGGCCTGTAGAGCCTGAGATGTAACTCTTGGGTATTTTGCAATTTCTCTGAGCATTGCACGGTCTGACCTTGGGGTGAATTTGCTGGGATGTCCACTCCTGGGAAGATTGGCAACTGTCTTGAATGTTTTCCACTTTTGAATAATCTTTCTCTCTGTAGAATGACTTTAAATTGTTTGGAAATGGCCTTATAACCCTTCTCAGATTGATGGGCAGCAACAATTGCTTCTCTAAGATCGTTGCTGATGTCTTTCCTCCTTGGCATTGTGTTAACACACACCTGAATGCTCCAGACCAGCAAACTGCTAAAACTTCGGCTATTATAGAGGTGGTCACACGTGCTGATGATCAATTAATCAAGGGCATTTGATTAGCAGCAACTGTCTGCTACTTAGCATCTTAATTCCTATGGAAGCAGTAAGGGTGTACTTAGTTTTTCACACATAGCTTCTCCATTTTCGCTTTATTTTTGTTCAATAAATCATGACACAGTGTAATATGTCATGTGTTGTTGTTCATCTGAGGTTGTATTTACCTGATTTTAAGACCTGCTAAGGAACAGATGATTGTTATTATGTCCTGTTATGTAAAACCATGGAATTCAAAGAGGGTGCACTTTCTTTTTCACATGACTGCATATATATATATATATATATATATATATATATATATATATATATACACACACAGAAAAAGTAGCGCTTGCTACTGCCAGTGTGTTATGGATGTGTGGATAGTAAGGGCTGGATAGAGTCAATATGTAAAATAAACTGTAATATAACTAAATAGAAATAACCTACAATGAGACTAATAGTCAATAACAGTCTGAGACATCAATACAAATACAACAATATTGTAAATAATATCAAACCAGTCCCGAAATATATATGAACATATGAAATCCAATTCCAGAAAACAGTCACTTAATGGAGGAGGCAGCTGCTTGAAAGTAATCTTATGGTTACGGAAATACATAAATAGATAGAGAAAGAAAAAGAAGTGCCAGCTCCATAGCATAATACTGTTTATGCAATTTATTAAAGATAAAAAGAGCAAAGTCTGCAGGACTTGCACTCATGATAGTAAAAAAAAAAAACATTTAATTGAGAGAATTGTAGATAAGCGTTACCATGGGGGAACAGGTCCAATATCAGCTGTGCGGGTGGTGTGTCACGTCTCCACTGTGAGGAGCCTTTAAATCAAACAGTCTGTGAGGACTTGGGGCTGCCGCAGGGTATTTCCACATTACCGGCACCTCAAATGGGGGCAGCAGACTTCCCGGCTCTTCAACCCGCTTGGTAACCCGCAGTGTGTGATATCCAATGGAGACTCCCCACTACAACTCCGTTCCTCCTGGCAAGGTGCCAATTCCGTAGTGATGTCACAACGTCCCGACGTGTGTGTGTATATATATATATATATAAAGTCCCATTGATGGAGTCAAACAGTAGAAATACTTGGGGGTGGTTGAAAGAATTCATGCAGTCCACTTGCTCATATGGTTAACTTGTATGAGTACTTATATAGTTATAGTACTGTATTAGTGGAAACCAGGAGGAGAGCTTGCTCCAAGTGGGATTTATGGTTAATAAGGATAGCTATAGCCTGTAAAGCTGCTCTAAGCTGTTCACCACCACCCTTTTAGGAGGTAACCACTTAGAGTGTGTAAGACAGTAATAATTTTGATCAGGGTGCAAAAGCATAAAAATATAACCTCAAGAGTGGGTAGTACTCACTGAATTGTTGAGATTCTTGGCTCCAGAATGTTCTTCCAGCAAAGGGTTAGCAGTTATAAGATCCCAGGAAGAGAGGAGCGGTACACAACTCGGCTCCGCCCTGGGATCATACAACCACATATAATAATTTTTTGTTTTTAGCACAAATTTGCATCCATTTCACTTATTGAATACTCATATGCACATTAAATATACCACCATTTTATTACAGCTCAGAAGTATATTTTGGGGATTTTCTTGTATAGAGTTTATCTATTTACAGGTATATACTATTGATTCTGTAGCCAGGTCCCCCTCTCACTGTACCCACCTCAGGGTTCCTCCAGGTTTGCTGCGGCCAGGTGCGGGGTCGCGAGGGTGCGGGCACATGTGCGGGAGTTGTGTGGGGACCGGCGGCGGCCGTGCAGGGCGGCGCCATCCTGCACAAGTTCGCGCATGCGCAGTTGGAGCTCTGGCGGCCATTACAAGTTGCGCATGCACGGGAAGACAGGCAGGGAGAGTGCTGCGGGGACTACAACTTCAAACAGGCACAGGGGCCAGAGAACACATGGCCAAGCAGGGCCAATAGGAGCGCTGGGATCTTGCAGGCAGAGAAAGATGCTTTTCGCGCGCTCAGCCCATGCTAGTTCAGTCAGGACCAGGAAGAGCAAGGGATAGGAGGTGAGTGCAGGGGTCTGTGACCCACTGCATTAGACCAGCAGCCCCCAGGCCCCAGTGAGGTCCTGAGTCACACATATAGTTTGTTGTACTGCAGGGACAGGCCCTAGGTTAGGGACCCTGCCCCTTAGTGATATATATTGTCAGTGAGGGACACAGCGGACGCTGCGCTTCCCACGAAGAGGCTCGGGATCAAGCCTACTCTACAGAGAGAGCAGGACTATCTCCAGGGTGGGATCGCCCCTAACAGATCACCACGCTGGTGAAACCAGGTCGTCGCACAGGAGATCGGCGGATCCTTTTTGAAGATCTTTTGAAGCCCAGTTGCCGTCGCACTGGACAGGTATCGTTATATAAGTGCACCAACAGAGTACTCACACATAGTGGCAGTGCTGCCCACGGGACTGGGGGGGTACACTGTGGACACGGTGTGCGGGTACATGGTGGTGGGAGTGGGGTGCGTACTCTTAAGTAGAGTACCTGACATTGGGGAAGTATAAAGTAATAAGATATAGTAGTGTTACTGGGTGACACAGTTATTATTGCTGAGGTATGTGTAATGTGTTATGTTTGATTCTGCATACAGTAAACTGTTATACTTATTCTCCTGTGTATGTGGCTACTATATGTGGGTCCTGTGTGGGGTACATTCTACACTCATAGAATCCTACACAGGTGGAGGCGCTGTAAGTAAGATTGTTCCAGAGGATTCACCCCAGGATCTCACAAGCGGAGGCTCAGGCCTCCTGTGAGCCTAACAGGTACTGCACCACACCTGGTAACATGTAGGTTCCCCCTCACATGCACTCTGTCTGCGATTGGGAAAGGGAGAATACCCGTTACAATTCTATAGAGTGTATTTTAGTACCTGTACATTCCAACACTGAACAAAAAGTACTTTTTATTATTTAAGATTTATTTTTATCATATTTGCATGTTATTTCATTAGATTCAAGTGAAAATATTAATTATTGTATGTTTATCAGTTCAATTATATTTAATATTGCTCGGTGAACATCATTACATTGACATTTGTGTGTGTGTGTATATATATATATATATATATATATATATATATATATATGAAACATATCTCTACTGTGCTTTTGAATAAAATTAAAGTAGAGCTCTGCTTACATAATCATATTCGTGAGCATAAAATCCTTTTGCTGACCAATCTTTTTTTTACCACAAGCAAATTGAATAGTGTTAATGAATGGGGCTGATTGAATAGGCATGGTAACGGAATTGATAAATTCTCTTGCATTTTGCTATTGCATCAAACCTATTTTATTTCCAGCTACTGTATTTTCTACTTTCCTTGTAGAACTAAAATATTGAAAACAAATCAGTTGATAATATGTGTAGCATGTCATTTGAATATTGAATATTTATATTTAATTAAAAAACAAGTCGAGATAGTTTTAAAGATAAATGTCTTTAAATTGTTCAATTGACCTGATTTCTGCATTATTATTTTTTTTACCATGTCTTGCTATTCACATTTTTATACTGTATAAATCTTTGTTGCCAGGATTACAGATTTTACATACAGCTTCAAGGCAATTGATGGACCAGCAGGACAAAACTTCATTTTCTCCTAGATTTGCAAAAGGTCATATTATAAATGTAGTAAATATTTCAGACTGTGTGTGCATACCAATGAGTTCAGCAGAAAGTAATTGCTGATGGCCATGTCACAATTTTTTCTTAACAGGCGCAGTTCTGTTTGCAGTCTCTGACTAAACAACTAGACTATTCAAAAACTCTTACAACTTAAATGAAACACATTTCATTTTGTATAATAACAGCTATACTGGAAATCTCCACAGACTTTATCTATCAATATTTTCTTTTATACAGAGACATTGGAATGTATAACCGGAGGCGCATGCGCGACGGCTAAGTGGATGGCAGCTTAGTGTTGGAGCTCCATCCCTCACGGCAAAAATAAACCAAATTAACCAGCACAACTGCACATAAAAAAGTGAACCGGAGAAATAAACAAACACCCAAAAACTAAGCGATGTCAACAAAAGACAAAAGAGATCAAAGGGATCAACAACTGGTCACAAGGAGAGACTTAAAGAATTTTGTGGAGAAAAAATGGCATTTTTTCAGAGAGAAATTGCTGTTAAGGCGAGATGTCAACAGCATAGGAGATAGAACTGATGCTATAGAGAAGCACCTGGACTCCACTATTTAAGCACTCCAGAAAAATGAAAAAATGACGGACCATCTAAAGTCCCTGATAAATGATCTCTCCAACAAAAAAGAGGACACGGAAAATAGGGACAGGTGAAATAATATCCGCTTAAGAGGAGTGCCAGAAGAAATAAATGACCCTGAGGATTACGTCTCAAGATGGCTGACGTATGTGTTCCCAGACAAGCCTGAATCAGACCTACACTTGGATAGGTGCCATAGAGCCCTTAGATATAGACCGCAGCCAGGAGATCCCCCTCGGGACATAATAATACGATTTCACTTCTTTCATGTGAAAGAAGCATTATGTCAAATAACAAGGGCCTCCGCAATATGGAATTTGAGGGTGTCAAATTATTTATCTTCCAGGACCTGTCCCCAAGCACCCTTTCTAAAAGAAGAAGTCTCCTGCTAGTGACAAAATCCCTAAGAGATAAGGGGATTCACTATCGCTGGGTATTCCCCTTCGGGCTCCAGGTACTGAAAAATGGTACCGCCATCATCCTGAGACGACCTGAGGACAGCTAGACCTTTCTGAGAAAAGTAGGCCTAAATAAGGACTCTACTAACCTGGAGGTTGAAGAGGCATCCTCTCCCGATCCTGCGTGGAGTGAAATGAAGTTAACAGCATGAAAGCGAAAGGATAAGTCCCTTAATTAATACCAATTAAGATCAATTAAGTTCTTAAAGGGGTCTTACCACGTGTTGTCCATTTTGTTCAAATTCTGTCAATAAAGTTGCACCACTTCAACATAACATCCAGACACGGTGGCCATCTTGGATTTCAAGAGCTCCGGAGACAGCAGCCGGCGGGGGAGGAGGGTGGGGGGGGGTCAAGCCCGGACCCAGCACGGGAGCTTCTGAAACTGTATCGCCGCTGAGGTGGTCTTTCGGAAGGAAGACCACTTTCAGCCGCCACTGTGGCAGGGGGAATAAACACTGCACTACACGGGGATGAGGGGGAGGGGGGAGGAAAAACAAATGAGAAGGCTCACAGGTTCACAGATATAGCAGATCCGCAGTACAATATAGGGATCAGCCACACAGAGGTGGATCAAGGAGGATGTTTTGAGCAATGATGTTCTCCGCGGTCTCAGAGTTCCTTGTGGAGCAGATTGATATCTGCGCCGCCACTCACCCTCCCCACCACCAAACAGTGAGTACAAACCGGAGCAGCACTGCAGAACTTGGGGAGGTCTGGGGGAGGAGCGCAGACCTGATTCACAGGTTGGCCTCTGATACACATATAGAGTCGGGAGATTGGGGGGAAGAGGGTGAACCTGGAGCCAGAAAGATTGGGGAATTTGCTACAGCGAGGGACATTAAGATAACCAAGGGGGCAGCTAGACTGCAACCATGGGATCGCACAGAAGAGAACAGAAAGCTGCACCTGCTGAATGAGGGAGAATGTGGGGCTGTGGATCTGCTGACAATTCCTCTCCCTGGTCCTGAGCATCTATGACACACATGGACTGCGGACAATCCGGAGACCATCAATTTAAGCGAGGGACCCTGGCCGGGGCTGCAGTTTTCCCTTCCCTTGGCCCCCCTCCATGGCCACCTAGAGTCTCAGGGTGTAATTGGGAATTAATTTTTGAATTAAAGATCTCACCCTTCACAATACAAGATAAGTGGGCTTAGTTAGGCAGAATTTTGTTTTTGGGCTACAGCAAGTTAGACAGTTAAGAGTTTGCTCCAAGGCAATAAAGGTTAAAGGAATATTAAAAAAAAAAAAAAAAAAGTCTGGGGTGGGATACCAAATTTGCATTTGTATAGAGAACCCAATGTGACCTCAGATTTCCAGTGCCCAGACACTTCTTTAGCTGTCCTGAAGACCATATTGACGCTTTTTTGTTCAGTGGTTTGGAACACATTTCATTACCTATCAGGATGGGTGATCGACAGAACATCCTCAACCAAAGAGAGATGTTCTGGATCTTCACCCTTAACACATTAAACCCGGCCGGCATAAACACAGACTGGGAATTAAAACATTTTCCCACATGAGATGATAGTATTTTCTATAGTGGGATTAAGATTGGTTCATTGTTCTATACGTACAGTATATTTATGAAACAAGGGGCTAATAACCTATTTTATAAATGTTTTTCTTGTATCAACTAATGAAGATCTTGATTAAATAAAATTGAACATTCGGGAGTCTGGACAAACGAGGTCGTGAGTACTTCATGGACTGTTCAAGTTTATGATCTTTTTTTTTGGTCTAGCTCCACGAGTAATGCTGTTAGGAGACAAGGGTGTCTGGGTTCCTATTCATATGGGACTTTAGACATCCCCAGTGCATCAATATACAACACACCCTGTATATAAGAGCAATATTTGACCCAATTGACTAATCCTCAAAATAATTATACAAAACCAGACATACTATCAATGTGTTTTCCAACTTATATATATATATATATTTATTTATTTTTTGCATACATTCTATTAAATGATATTATATCATTATGGGTGCTTTTTTGCATACTCTAGAGCCCTGAATTTCTTCCACTTCGATACCTAGTTTATGATCAAACTAATCGATCAACCTAGCTTGAACATCATATGTACTGTAGCCAATATATACATCAATTCCTACTTAACGTCCTTTGTCAGTTGACATAAATGAATCGTGACTCTGAGATGACATCTAAATTGGCATGGGTTGCAAAAAGTAATCAATATATTTTGACAAATTGCTAGAGACTGATCCAATACCTGAAATAATTGGGTGCCCCAGGGGAGACTAAGGATTCTTAAAAAGTCTAAGAATCTTCAGTAAGTGATACAGTACTGAAATCACAGGGTGTTCTAGAAACAAAAACTCTTATTCCTGCAGGGTAATGATACCCTCTCTATTTGCTTGATTTAACATGACTTAAATCCTCAACAAATAAAGGTGTTGCATGTTATGCCATCTTTCTATACATGTTCGTATCCCCCATGATTCTTGTAAATAGTCAATCCTAGTCTGGATAACTAAATCTCCACCCTTGTCTGCTTGCCTCAAGACAATGTCCTGGTTATCAACTAGTTCTTTAAGGATTTTCTTCTCTGTTTTAGATTTGTTTTCCCTGATGTGAATATCTTTTTTTTTTACAGTGTCACAATGTCTTTTCTGTCACACTTAATAAAACTTTCAATTGATTTTCTTCTAGAGTCCAATGGATAAAATGTGGACTTATTTTTAAAACTACCATTAGTGCAAGGCAGATTATAATAGTCTCCCTTTAGTTATATTAAATTGTCTAGGGTATTGGGAATAGTATCTAATAAATCATTCGGTATTTGTAGATGTAGAGTGTACAGGAATTGCTCTGGATGGTTGGAGTGATTGACGAGTAAATTCATTCTTTATAAAATGTCGTTAAGAGTCAGCGTTCTAGAAAATGTATTCAAATCAATGAAGAGGATACATTTCTTAGGTTTAGTGTTAGTGGCAAAGGAAATGCCATTTTCAAGACTTCATGGGGACATCTGAAAGGGGGAATTGAAGAGGTTGAAGATATTATCTGGCGTTAATGTTGTCTTTGCAATTTTCTTTACTTCTCTAGTTCTTCTACCACCCCTAGATCCTCGTCTGACCTTCCTGAGCGTTTATTTTTCTGTTCAGTCTCCCCAGATTCGTCCCCTCCTGTGGATTTCCTGCACATTCCTAAAAAAATCAATATTAGGGTGACATAGTTATTTCTCTTCTTTCCGTCTAGGTTTGGCCCCTTCCTCGTTAAAGTTTCTCTTGTCTGTATTTATAATTATGGGAATGTCATACTTTGTCTCATTCACTAATTTTGTTGCTGTGATTCAGACTTTTTGTACTGATTGCAAGAACTCTTGGGTATATTACTAGAATTTGAATGATAAACAGTATGTGTCTCATGGTGTTGTTCCCCCAATTTGGTATTAGTCTCAAAGTCACTAAAATCTCTAATACACATCTTTTGTTTGGTACTTATCAATGGTTGCTCTAATTTATTTACTCTGGTCTTGATATCTGAATTACATTTTTGACAGTGATGGTCATCCTTATATACCTATAGAGATTCCTGAATGGATTTCAGTTCCTTCTCTGTTTTAATTTATCCTCTCTGCATCTAATAAGGAGATGCTTAGATAAAACGAGAATGCGTCTAAACGTTCTACCCATTCAGTATTAATATAAACAAAAAGAACAAACTGTGCACGACTCGCATAGTGTATTAAATTCAATTATATTGAAATCAAGTGAAAATGGTGAGTAACGCACGTACATCAATATTCATAACAATAAGACATACATGTATTTTGGCACATGTTACCAGCACCGCTCTGCAGGTCCCCTCATCCAGAAGACATCCAGGTCCTACACCGGCAAGTTGGAGGCACGGTAAAATCTGCTCCCAACAGCCCTGCGACGGTAAATGCCACCGGATCCTGATGTAAACGATCCCTGGAGCCCCGATCCGTCCTCCTGGACACCCACATTCGTAAGGCTGGCAACGGGGAAAGAAGCAGCTGATGTATAAGACATCCACGTGTGTCAGTACCCGGTCCCGACTTCGATCTTGCACGGTCGCCAAATGACGTCACTGGATAGCATCCTGAATATGCGCAAGTCAAAGCGCATTGTGGGGAATATGTGCAGTATAGCAAACAGCATGCATATAAATGGGTACAGCTAAGAGTCCATAAGCAGTGTACTGTGTATTAATAAATCCTACGCGTTTCGAATTGCACCAATTCATCCTCAGGGATAATTAAACTAAATACATATAGGTGTATATATACCCTATGAGTGTTCGTGACTGGGAGGTGGCTCAGCCAATCATTAAACACCTCACAGGTGTATAAGACATAGCAATCAACAGCATTAAACAACAATATTAAAATACAACTTAATAAAATATAATTGAATAATAAAAATGCACATGATTAAAGCTCAATATAGATGCAATCCTAATGCGCTCATACACTGAAACGAGAAAACAGTATTAGTATTGATACATAAAATATGATACTGTTTCAACTAAAAAAACATATGGAATAATGAAAAAACACCATGAAGGTACAAAGCATAATAAATAATTAAAATGTATATCACTTGGTTAATATACAGTATATGCATAGTGTTTTAGAAACATCTTAGTCACTAATAATTCATAACGGTAGACAGATGAATGGGAAGGAACCATTTACAAGAAAGGATACCTGTCAAGCAAAAAATTCAAATTAAAAATATAAATATATTAGACCGCATGATAAAATAAAAAAAGATGAAAAAGTCTATTAAATATACAAAACCTTAATATCAATAAAGAGACCAAATGTCTAGTTCATCATTAAGACCTTCAGGTGCTAATGTATGCATACTGAAGATCAAAAAGCTCTCGTCTTGAAAGGGCTCTTAACCTATCACCTCCTCTACGGTTAGGTGCTACAACCTGAACACCTATATAACTCAGTTTCATAGGATCACTATTGTGGTGGGTTTTAAAATGACGCAACTCGCTATGTTTTTCATAACCTATTCTTATATTCCTAGCATGCTCTAAAATTTTTACTTTTAATTGTCGTTTAGTCCTCCCTATATATTGTTTACCACAAGGGCATTCTAAAAGGTATTGTAGCCAGGTACCCTCCGGTCTCTCCGGTTTCTACCTCCTGACCTCAGAATGTATGACAAGGCCACAGGGTGCCGCCATGTAAGGCGTGCGCGTGAAGATGCGCAGCGTCGCGCATGTGCAGAAGCGGCGAGGAGCAGAGGGAGAGCCTGAAAGGTCGCGCATGAGCAGGGCAATGTCGCGGCGGCCATTAGAGTCACGCATGCGCAGTGTCCTATGCGCACGCGGTTCCAATGTTAATTGTGCAGCAGAGAGAATACAACTCCCATGATGCTAATGGAGAAGCTGCCTGGGGACACACGATAGCCAATGGGATGGCTGGATTGCTTCTGAAGGAACGAAAGACTACTGCCTGCTGGGACAGGAAGTCAGGAGTCAAGACCTGGACACTGAAAGTGCAGGTAGTGTCCATGGAGCAGTGCTCCAGGGACTAGGCCAGAGGTAAACCCCCAAGGCCCAGTTAGTCCCAAGAGATACGGTAGGATAACAGTATGATATAGCGAAAGGCCTTTAGAGGGACTCCTTCACTATACTCATAGAGAGAGCGAGAGATGCTGCAGGACAGTGCCTGACTGTCAATACAGCGTGTAGCTGAAAGAGTATCTGACTCCATAGCAGAGACTGTTCTCAAAGGATCATCCGACCGGGGATCCCTGCCCTGGGAGTCAGACAGTGTAATCATTTCAGGCAAGGAGCAGCGTGTCGCACCGTGGGACCACGTTGTGGAGCTGTTGATCATCAAGGATTATCCTGGTAAGGACTATGACCAGGGAGGTAGTATAAGTGCACCAACGGGCCCCAACACAGGGAAGCGCTATCCCTCACACTCACATTAACTTTATAGCTGGTGGAACGTAAGAGGTTAAGTGCCCTGGCACATTTGTACACCAAGGACAAAGGGTGATGCAATGACTAATATGTGGAGTAATGCCATGATTGACATGTGGGGTGGTACCATGATAATTCTGATGAATGATGCAATGATGTCTGTGCAATGAGAGTTATGCAGAAGTTATAGTACATGCTCAGTAAATACTGTTTTATCCAACTGTGTGTATTTACTGTATTGTTGGTCTGGTAAGGGAACACTCCCACCACGTTGGTATCCCTCATCAGTGGAGGCGCTGCACCGTGTGTAAGTATATCCCAGGCTCCCAGTGGCAGAGGTTCAGGCCTCCTGTTAGCCTCACAGGTGACAGCAGCACACATAGTTGTAATACCCCATGGGTACACCCACCACATTTGGAGGCGCTGCTGAGATTCAGACCTGGGGTGCCTGAACTCAGTAAAAATGTCGCTAGAATTCACGTTACCTTCCCGCCAAGAGGTGTACACGTAGGCGGTAAAGAGGCAAGTTCTGCCCTCACAAACCCTGGCTGTAGGACAAGTTCCCGCAAATGCCTCATCCTATGAGGTATGTCTAATACTAATGCAATATCCAGGCTTAGAAGATGCCAGAATCTTGGGTTGTCGCACCGACAACAATGGATTATGGTGCACCGTACTAGTCACAGGGGGGTGGGAATTGTCAGCAGGGCAAGGCCCATCCAACTTGCGGTTCCCTGGGGCTCTCAGTTCTGGGTGTCCTGTTATCTATCCTGAAATGCCGATTAAACTAGAACCCTGTAGCCCAAATACAGACTTGCTAGAGACTAGTATACGTATGTCCCTGTCCCCCCCCCCCCCCCGAAAGTATATGTGAGGATTAGGTCAGTGTCTTATCCTGTGCTAATTGTCGCTCAAGTAGGCGGAGCTCCAGCCCCAACCTCAGTCCCAGTAAAATGGGAGAAATTCAACTACTTGCCCAGGCCATACAACAATTGGGTGGGCCCAAGCATGAATACCCTCCCCCGCAACCATACCGAAAATTAAAGCTCTTTTCCGGGGTAAAACCTACTCCCATGGGTGAGGAGGTTTATGAAGTGTGGAAGGAATATGCTTCACAGGTAATGGAAGAGTGTACCTGTCCTGATGCGGTGAAAAGACAACGAATCATGGAGTGTCTACGTCCGCCTGCGTCCACTACCATCAAGATGTATAAAGATCAGCATATGGAGGTTACGGCAGAACAGATGATGGAATCTCTCATCCGGGCCTACGGTAAGGAAGATGACATGAGTGAGTTATGGACTAAGTATTATAAACTCCGTCAGAAGGACGGGGAAGAACTGTCAGAGTTCATACAAAGGATCCAATTGATCTTGTGTGATCTACGTTCCCGCCAAGTCATTAAGGCCTCAGAAGTGAATGAGTATAGGCGCACTCAATTCCTGCGGGGAGCCATACCCACTCATCATATCATAGTAATGATCAGATTTGCACTATGAAAGGGGGAACCCCCTACACTAGAAGACCTACTGGACGAGGTATACACTAGGTTGCACACGCCTAAGAAGACTAAAGACTCTTGCAAGGACGAGGCCAAGGAAGTACCTGTACCCAAAGCAAAGGGAAGCAAGAGCGGAAAGGATACGACCACATCGGAGTTGACTGGGTCCACTCCCAGAACCCCTGGCAGTCCGGGTCCCTGCCCAGACTTCTGTTGCTTCAACTGTGGTGAAAAGGGCCATGTTGCAAGGGTATGTCCTAATCCCAAGAAACCAACTAAGGTGCAGACCTATACCGTAAAAGCAGGAAAGAGGTAAGAACTCACCAGCAAAGAGGTTAAAAATCTTCTTTATTAGGCTACATAAAAAACAAAAAAACAAACAGCACAGACTACTCTCCCACGCGTTTCACGCCCACTATGGCGCTTTCTCAAGGAGTGACGAGATGGGGGAGGTCCTCCTGGGTATTTAACACACTCCCCGTCATACAAGACAGCTGTTTTAAATAATTAATTAATCTTGTCTTGCAGGAAGAAAAGAGGAGAAACCGAAGAAGAAAAAGAAAAAAAAGAAAAACTTCTCTGCAATAGAAACCACAGGGACAGTTTAACTCTTTAAATAAAGTGAATAAAGACAAATATAATATGCTTGACAATGATTGTATCCAAAGTATAAGAACTTGTAACTTTAGAAGGGCAAACAAATTCACCCAACACAGATACACTGACTATAACAAAGCCCATTATAGAAAGAGAACACATGCACTTATATACCACTCATGTGCAGAATAAAGTATACTACCAAAAAAGATTCTACATACGGTTCAGTACATGTTGTTCCCAAGATGGACAATTGGACAAAAAAAGCATTCAATATCAGTACAATCTACTATATATTTCTGAAAGCACTGTATGTCTGCGTCCCTAGCGGCAATTTCATTGGTCCCTTGGCCCGCCCGCCCCCGCACACCTCTCATTGGCCTGAGGCGGAGTGACGGGCCAAAGGACACACACACACACACACACACACACACACACACCTCTCTCTGTCCTCTCCCCCCCCCATCACACTCACCTCCCTCTCCACTCACCTCCCTCCACCTCCCGCTCCACTCACCTCCCTCTCCACTCACCTCCCTCCCGCTCAACTCCCTCCCCGGCGCGGGGACAGGCAGTGGACAGGGCAGCCTGCCGCTGCCTCCACTCACCTTCCGCTCCCTCCACTCACCTCCCGCTCACCTCCCCTCACCTCCCGCTCACCTCCCCTCACCTCCCGCGCACCTCCCCTCACCTCCCTCCCGCTCACCTCCCCCCGCTCACCTCCCCCCCGCTCACCTCCCCTCACCTCCCGCTCACCTCCCTCCCGCTCACCTCCCCTCACCTCCCGCTCACCTCCCTCCCGCTCACCTCCCTGGCGCAGGGACAGGCATTGGCCAGGGCAGCCTACCGCTGCCACGCGGCACCTAAGATGGCGGCGGATGGAAGGACCCCTTCCTCCCTCGCGGACTAACATGGCAACGGCCAGAAGGAGAGGTGAGTGTGTGTGAGTGTGTGTGTGTGTGTGTGTCACAGCGTGACAGTGTGTGTGTGGGACAGTGTGTGTGTGTGTGTGTCTGTGTGCGTGTGTGTGTGTGTTACACTGTGTCTCAGACACTGTAGAGTGGGGACCGGAGCTACACATGGGGGGGGGGGGGTCAGGAGCGGAGAAAGATACAGGGGGAGTGGAGAGGAGGGACCCGTCAATTTAAAGCAAACCAACCCCCCTCCTGTCCACTGCCCCCCCCTCCTGTCCACTGCCCCCCCCCCCTCCTGTCCACTGTCACCCCCCCTCCTGTCCACTCTCCCCCCCTCCTGTCCACTGTCACCCCCTCCTGTCCACTCTCCCCCCCTGTCCACTCTTCCCCCCCCCTCCTGTCCACTCTCCCCCCCCTCCTGTCCACTCTCCCCCCCTCCCATCCCCTCCTGTCCACTGTCCTTTCACCTGTCCCCCCCCCTGTCCACTCTCCCCCCCTCCTGTCCACTCTCCCCCCCCTCCTGTCCACTCTCCCCCCTCCCATCCCCTCCTGTCCACTGTCCTTTCCACTGACCCCCCCCCACCCGCCCACTGTCCCCCCCCTCCCCCCGGCCACTGTCCCCCCCCTCCTGTCCACTGTCCCCCCCTCCTTTTCCCCCGTCCCCCTCCCCTCCCCTCCTTTTCCCCCGTCCCCCTCCCCTCCTTTTCCCACCCTCTCCCCCCCTTTTCCCCCCCTCTCCCCCCCTTTTCCTAGCGCTAAATGTAACTCACGGCCAACGCCGGCTCTCCCCCCCCCGCTCCCCTTTCTCCACCGCTCCCCTTTCTCCCCCCCCCCCACTCCCCTTTCTCCACCGCTCCCCTTTCTCCCCCCCCCCACTCCCCTTTCTCCCCCCCCCCCCGCTCCCCTTTCTCCCCCCCCCCCTGCTCCCCTTTCTCCCCCCCGCTCCCCTTTCTCCCCCCCCGCTCCCCTGTCTCCCCCCCGCTCCCCTTTCTCCCCCCCCGCTCCCCTTTCTCCCCCCCCGCCCCGCTCCCCTTTATCCACCCCCGCTCCCCTTTATCCACCCCCGCTCCCCTTTCTCCCCCCCCCCCGCTCCCCTTTCTCCCCCCCCGCTCCCCTTTCTCCCCCCCCCCGCTCCCTTTCTCCCCCCCGCTCCCCTTTCTCCCCCCCGCTCCCCTTTCTCCCCCCCCGCTCCCCTTTCTCCCCCCCCGCTCCCCTTTCTCCCCCCCGCTCCCCTTTCTCCCCCCCCGCTCCCCTTTCCCCCCCCGCTCCCCTTTCTCCCCCCCCGCTCCCCTTTCTCCCCCCCGCTCCCCTTTCTCCCCCTCGCTCCCCTTTCTCCCCCCCGCTCCCCTTTCTCCCCCCCCGCTCCCCTTTCTCCCCCCCCGCTCCCCTTTCTCCCCCCCACTCCCCTTTCTCCCCCCCCGCTCCCCTTTCTCCCCCCCCCCGCTCCCCTTTCTCCCCCCCCCGCTCCCCTTTCTCCCCCCCCGCTCCCTTTTCTCCCCCCCCGCTCCCCTTTCTCCCCCCCGCTCCCCTTTCTCCCCCCCGCTCCCCTTTCTCCCCCCCGCTCCCCTTTCTCCCCCCCGCTCCCCTTTCTCCCCCCCGCTCCCCTTTCTCTCCCCCCCGCTCCCCTTTCTCCCCCCCCGCTCCCCTTTCTCACCCCCCCGCTCCCCTTTCTCCCCCCCCCCGCTCCCCTTTCTCCCCCCCCCCGCTCCCCTTTCTCCCCCCCGCTCCCCTTTCTCCCCCCGCTCCCCTTTCCCCCCCCCGCTCCCCTTTCTCCCCCCCCGCTCCCCTTTCTCCCCCCCCCGCTCCCCTTTCTCCCCCCCGCTCACCTTTCTCCACCCCCCCGCTCACCTTTCTCCGCTCCCCTTTCTCCCCCCCCCTCTCCCCTTTCTCCCCCCCCCTGCTCCCCTTTCTCCCCCCCGCTCGCCTTTCTCCCCCCCGCTCCCCTTTCTCCCCCCCCCGCTCCCCTTTCTCCCCCCCCCCCGCTCCCCTTTCTCCCCCTCCCCTTTCTCCCCCCCCGCTCCCCTTTCTCCCCCCCCCCGCTCCCCTTTCTCCCCCCCCCCGCTCCCCTTTCTCCCCTCCCTCCTCCTCCCCTTTCCCTCCCCCCTCCTCCCCTTTCCCTCCCCCTCCTCCCCTTTCCCTCCCCCCTCCTCCCCTCCCACCCCCTTCCCCTCTCCCACACCCTTCCCCCCTCCCACACCCTACCCCCTTCCCCCCCTCCCCCCCTTCCCCCCCTCCCAAACCCTTCCCCCCCTTCCCACCAATCTTCGCCTTCCTGCCCGCCTTCCTGCCTCCCCGCCTCTGCTTTCGCGCTCACCCGCCTCTGCCTTTCACCCGCCCTTACTCCGCCCGCCTCTGCCTTTCACCCACCGCCTCACAGCCGCTGCATGCACTCAACAGACTCCCGCCACACTCGACACATACCTGCCGCCACACAAACCTGCTGCCTCCCACCCCTACGCACCGACATCACTGACCCACCGCCTCACACCCTAGCAGGACCCCCACTCACAGACAGCACTCACAACCCATGTGCCACCCACCGCCTCACACCCTAGCAGGACCCCCACTCACAGACAGCACTCACAACCCACGCGCCACCTGCCGCCTCACACCCTGGCAGGACCCCCACTCACAGACAGCACTCACAACCCACGCGCCACCTGCCGCCTCACACCCTAGCAGGACACACGCCTCACATTTTTACATCTGTTATGTCACCAAAATATACATTGTACTGTGGTGTGTTTACAATAAACCATTTTTAAACAACATCGTATTACATTTTATTCCATCTTTCTTTTCAACATTATTATCCAACCTTTACAACAAATAGTCATCTATTGTTCCACGATTTATAAATAATACTACCTATTATGCATTTACATCCCGGGCAACGCCGGGTCTCTCAGCTAGTCATATCTAAAAGTGAAAAAATGACAAAATAAAAAAAAATAAACAAAGTACATCATAATCTGGCAGGAATAATGGTAGAACTATGTCAGGAATCTGTAAAGGTACACCACGAATGGAGATAGATACAAAGGCTAGGGACTGAAAAAGGAGAAAAATTCAATGATTACTTACAAATTAATCCTCAATATTCATTTAAAGGAACAAAATTAATTCTCAATAATGATTTAAAAAAACTAAATAATGAGCAATTAATATTGATATTAAATTGATTAAACATTTAATTTAAAAATCCAATGATAAAGTTATTATAGAGTTTTAAGTCGCAGTCAATGTTTAACCCATTGGGTACCAGGGTATTAAGTGTAAATATCCAAAATGCCTCACGTCTGTGAAGCAAATTGCTTCTATCTCCACCCCTAAAGTGTATATTCCAGTGCAACACATTTGAAATTAGTCAGGCTCCCTTTCTGGCAAATGTCAACATGTTTTGAAACTGGGTGTAGCTGGTCTTTCTTGATAATTAATCTCATATGCTCAAGTATGCGTTGCTTTAAACCCACATATTGTCTATTACAACCACACATGAGCATATAGATAACATGATCTGTATTGCAGGTTAAAAATGACAAGATGTTAAACACCCTAGTACCTTCGGACCCTGTAAAGGTTTTAGTCTTGACAAGATACAGTATTTACACATTTTACAATGATGGCAGGGATAGCAACCAGTTAAGTTTGAAAAAAATTCCTTTGATTTCAAAGTCAATTTAGGCACACTAGGTGATATCAAATTACCCATTGTTTGAGATCTTTGAAAGACTATTCTTGGATCATGGGTCACCATATCCCTAAGAAAAGGATCAGTGGCCAATATATACCAATTTTTTTTGATAATCCTTTTGATGTCATAAGCCTGGTTGCTAAACCTGGTAATGAAAAAAGGTGGCAGTTGATTGTTCTCTTTGCTACGTTGTACAATTTTATTCTGTTTAGCATTCAAAATGATACCCCGTGGTTGGATGAGACTGTCTCTGGGCTCTAATTTTGCACTTTGATAAGCCTCATGTAGAATGGTAGGATCATATCCCCTAGCCTCGAATCTCTCAATCATCTCCAATGATCTAATTTCAAAATCCTCAATGTTAGAACAGTTTCTACGAATGCGTAAAAATTGGCCCCAAGGTCTACCTTTAAACAGATTTTTATCATGGGAGCTCGTAGCATGTAGTAGAGTGTTACGTTCATTGGGTTTTCTGTATATATCAGTATGGACTCTCATATCTAAATCAACATATAAACAGAGATCAAGATAAGAAATGTGATGATGATGGTGCTGAGACGTGAATGTGAGATTGAATGGGTTGGTGTTAAGGTGAAGAATAAAGGCATGCAATTGAGTGATAGTGCCCTGCCAAACTAAAATAAACTAAAATAAGGTCATCTATAAACCGGTGATAAGAAACTATAAGATGTCGGAAGGGGTTCCCATCCCCAAACACGTGGCTCTGTTCCCACCAACCCATAAACAGTGGGTCAAGTAATGGTAAGATAACTAAAGAAATGTATTTAATGTAACTGTATATTTTTTTCCTTTTTTCATGTGTTTATTTGTTTTATTGTACATCATTTCTTGCCACTGTATGTATGTATGTATGTATGTATGTATGTATGTATGTATGTATGTATTTATGTATGTATGTATGTATGTCTAGAGAGATATATACATACAGAGTAAGAAATGATAGTGTGGTAAAAGCTTTCTTTGCACTATTGTAAATGATTTTGCCTATGCTGCTGTGCATAGATGTGTGTTAAATGTATTTTATAATTAGATAGATGTAATTTTTGGGCTTCTGTGCTGTACTTTAGGTCATGGTGAGGCTTGCTTTTCTATATTGTAATTGTTGGTGTCCTATTTTGTATGATGCTAACTTGTTCTCTTTAACGGTTGCTATAGTTAATTGTGTAATTGGCATGGATGCTATTTTAATTGTTTGGGGATGTAATTAATGTATGCTAATTGATTGATGGTGACTTTATTGGATTACATTGTATACTTCTTTTGATATAATGCTATTTTAGTTGGAATATTGTATTGTTAACATTGATTTGCAGCGTCTACAGGTAGCTTACATTTTATGCAGCATGTATACAATGTAAATGGATACAAAAAAGACACAGCGCACAACGCTCATAGTGCATTACAAAATATTATTGACATATATAGTAAATGGGTGAGTAATGTGCGTACATCAAATACAATAATAACGAGCATTTTCGGGATATTTTACCCAACGCCTCCGGAGACCAGAATAGGTGTCCTTGTAGGAGTGAAGCTGCTGTCCTCGATATTGCAGGGTCCTATTGAAATTGGTGCACAACTTCTGCTGTTCCTTGCTCCCCTAAGCACAGGTAGGCTGGGAGATGCTGATTCCTGCGGTGCTTCAGCAGGGCAGTCTTTGGCATCAGCTGGGCGCCAGCACTCTCCTCCGTGTGAAGCGCTTCCTGGATCGTGACGTCACCATGGGGATTTCGGCGCCGCTCACAAACAGTCAAAGTTGCGCACTGGGGTGCTAGTATGAGGCTAGAATACTAGTAAAACTTGTCCTACGCGTTTCGAAACGGAACGTTTCTTCATCAGGGACATTCCATTTCGAAACGCGTAGGACAAGTTTTACTAGTGTTCTAGCCTCATACTAGCACCCCAGTGCGCAACTTTGACTGTTTGTGAGCGGCGCCGAAATCCCTGTGGTGATGTCACGATCCAGGAAGCGCTTCACACGGAGGAGAGTGCTGGCGCCCAGCTGATGCCAAAGACTGCCCTGCTGAAGCACCGCAGGAATCAGCATCTCCCAGCCTACCTGTGCTTAGGGGAGCAAGGAACAGCAGAAGTTGTACACCAATTTCAATAGGACCCTGCAATATCGAGGACAGCAGCTTCACTCCTACAAGGACACCTATTCTGGTCTCCGGAGGCGTTGGGTAAAATATCCCGAAACTGCTCGTTATTATTGTATTTGATGTACGCACATTACTCACCCATTTACTATATATGTCAATAATATTTTGTAATGCACTATGAGCGTTGTGCGCTGTGTCTTTTTTGTATCCATTTGCTAGCTCCAGGGGGATCCTGAGCCCCCCCATTCCATCACAGCTGCAGACGCTCAATCCTAGGTTAAGTTATTTATTTATATCACTTATTCTTCACTTATCACGTCACTAATTAGTTTTGCGCACTAATATCTTTTTTGTATACAATGTAAATGCAATGTTTTAAGTGACATTTGAGGCTTTGGATTGGCTTTTGATGCTTTAGATTGAATGATTACATTTGATTTGTTTACGAAATAGCATTGTATTTCATTGAGGATGTTATGGATAAGTGGTATTTTTATTGGAACATGTTTTTGTTAACCCGGAGACATTTATTTGTATATTGGTTCATCATGTGTATATATATATATATGTGTATATATTAGAGAAAAAGAGAAAAGAAGCGCCCGATCCTTGTGTAAAATTAGATGAACAATATTTAATATATCATGGACAAGACAAATGCACACTTACAATTTGTCTAATAAAATAAAGCATATTATGGGACCTGCCCATGCACCAACTGAGGACTCCTCGGTCTCTTCTTTGTGTGTGAATGTCCGCAATGGCTGCAGATAGAATAGTGCTGTCCGCCGCTATCTCCAGGAGAGTAGTCCTTAGTGTTTTGGAGCGCTCAATCTCCGCGTGCGGCCGCCATTGCGCTTTCTTGTTACACTTTAAAACCGGAAAAATCTTCAGACACGTCCTTGCGTCCTCACGCTGGTGCTGGGAGCTGCCCGGCCACCGTAGATTCACTGCCAGATATCCCTACGCGTTTCTTCCGACTCTGCGGATTACATCAGGGGATGGATACCACATGGAACTGCCTTGTGTTAAATAGTCCCTTTCACCAATAAAAAACGTTTCTCCACAGCTGTGTTTAGTTCCATTAATATCATTGGGCTAATCTCTATTACCTGGTGCAATAGCTAAACAATTAAAGCTAACTAAATGAATTAAAAGGATAAACATAAGAATAATACAAATACCTGCGAACAATTACTCATTAGAATTAAGTGATAGACACTGAAACAGACATAAAGTATAGAAGACATGCAAAGGCTTATTGCTGATGTGCATAGATGGTATTAAAGTATAATTACTATTAATGGGTGTTACTGAATAATAGCAGATGACACATTAAATATATTCTTAATCGAAACCATTGATATTATCATAAAGATAGCCCTGCATAGAACAAAGAAAATAACATACAGTTTATTATTAGAGGACAACATTGTATATATTAGATACTGGTGCTAACCAGAAGTTTGTATTCAATTGAATTCATGGTTAGTTTCACATAGTTGTGTTACTCCAATGAACAATAGTATTAATATTATATGATTTAATTTAATTTAATCAAGCTTGAATAAGAGAATCAAATACTCAATATCGTTTGAATTGGAAGAGATGAAAAAAGCAAGTTAGATGTAGTAATGGGAGTTAAGTCTAAAAATAGACTATATACATTTGTTATATGTTGAAATTAATTTTAATATTAATATTAATACTATTATGAAAAGAGGCTTGACATGACTCTCAGTCAATTATTAGTTGGATAAATATATATTCTAAATTACACTAGATGTAAGGGGAAGATGCTACACTCCATAGCTCAGAAATTGCGACATAACATTTGTGCCCCACATAGATCGTGGCAGATAAAGACTCAATAGTGTATTTCCCATTTGCAAATTGAAGAAAAATTGGCCAAGAGCCAGTAATCCAAAGACATGTGTATAGTTAAAGTGAATGTGTATGTGTGCAATAAAGGTGAAATGTTTGTATGAGATACACTCCTTAAAAGGTATGTGATTTAGTTTATAAGCTGAAATAAGGTGTTTATAAGTGAAATATTATATTTTCCCACAGTGAATAAATATATCATTTTTAGACATGTGTGATATAATGAATAAATGCGGTGAAAATAGAGATATTTTAACTATGTGTGCTATTATCTGTGAAAATGAAAATGAAAAAAAAAAAAAAAAAAAAAAGTGCAATATTATGACCAGGGGCCCCCCATTGTATATATATATTGTGTATATAAAGTTATGTATATATATATATCTACTATATATTTCTGAGTTCACTGTATGTCTGCGTCCCTAGCGGCAATCTCATTGGTCCCTTGGCCTGTCCGCCCCCGCACCTCTCATTGGCCTGAGGCAGAGTGACGGGCCAAACAAAAAACAATAAAAAAACAAAAAAAAAAAAAAACACACACACACACACCCTCCTCCTCCTCCTCTCCCGGTGCCCCTCACTCTCTCCCCCCTCCCCACCTCACCCAAATCCCCACGCTCCGCAACATCCCCAGCCGCACCATCACCCTCACCGTGCGCCGCGGAGAGCAGCAAACTCCAGCCTCCTCCTCCCTCGCGGCGCGGCCCAGGCCTCCTGCACTCCCCCTCACGTGCGCCGCTCCCGGAGAGGGGAAGCGCGGCCCGGGCCTCCCGCCTCAGATCCACGTGGGAGCGGCCGGACGAGTGAGTGAGCGGCCTTCACCTCCCCTCACCCCCCTTCACCCAACCCTCACCCCCTTCACCTCCCCCCCCCCGGCGCCGCAACAGTCAGCGGGGGAGCGAGCGCCCGGGACACAGCGCCTCAGATCCACGTGGGAGCGGCCGGACGAGTGAGTGAGCGGCCTTCACCTCCCCTCCACCCCCCCCCCCCTTCACCTCCCCTCCACCCCCCCTTCACCTCCCCTCCACCCCCCCTTCCCCCACCACCTCCCCCCCTTCCCCCCTCCTCCACCCCCCCTTCACCTCCCCTCGATCCCCCTTCCCCCCACCACCTCCCCCCCTTCCCCCTCCTCCCCCCCCTCCACCTCCCCTCCACCCCCCCCTTAACCTCCCCTCCACCCCCACCTCACCCCCCTCCACCCCCACCTTCACCCCCCCCACCCCCACCCCCCTCCACCCCCCCCACCCCCCACCCCCTCCACCCCCACCTCACCCCCCACCCCCCCCAACCCCCACACCCACCTCACCCCCCCTTCACCTCCCTCACCCCCCTTCAACCTCCCACCACCTCCCCCCTCCTCACCCACCTCCCCCCACCTCACCACCCCCCCACCCCCTCCCCTCTCCCACCCCCTCCCCCCCTTCCACCACCCCCCTCCCCCCACCACCTCCCCCCCTCCCACCACCCCCCCCCTTCCCACCACCCCCCCCCCATCCCACCACCCCCCCCCCTTCCCACCACCTCCCCCCCTCCCACCACCTCCCACCCTTCCCACCACCCCCCCCCCTTCCCAACCACCTCCCCCCCCCTTCCCACCACCTCCCCACCCTTCCCACCACCTCCCCCCCATTCCCACCACCTCCCCCCCTTCCCACCACCTCCCCCCCTTTCCCACCACCCCCCCCTCCCACCACCCCCCCTTCCCACCACCTCCCCCCCTTCCCACCACCCCCCCCTTCCCACCACCTCCCCTCCACCCCCCCCTTCACCTCCCCACCACCCCCCTTCCCCCCACCACCACCCCCCCTTCCCCCCACCTCCACCCCCCCTTACCTCCCCTCAATCCCCCATCCCCCCACCACCTCCCCCCCATCCCCCCCCCCCCCCCTCCACCTCCCCTCCACCCCCCCCTTAACCCCCCTCCACCCCCACCTTCACCCCCCTCCACCCCCACCTCACCCCCCTCCACCCCCACCCCCCCCACCCCCCCCAACCCCCCACCCCCCCACCCCCACCTCACCCCCCCACCCCCCCCACCCCCACACCCACCTCACCCCCCCCTTCCCCCTTCACTCCCCCTTCAACCTCCCACCACCTCCCCCCTCCTCACCACCTCCCCCCACCTTCACACCACCTCCCCTCCCCCTTCCCCTCTCCCACCCCCTCCCCCCCTCCCCACCACCCCCCTCCCTTCCCACCACCACCCCCCCTTCCCACCAACCCCCCCCCTTCCCACCACCCCCCCCCCCCCTCCCACCACCTCCACCCCCTCCCCACCACCCCCCCCCCCTCCCACCACCTCCCCCCCCTCCCACCACCTCCCCCCCATTCCCACCACCTCCCCCCCTCCCACCACCTCCCCCCCTTCCCCACCACCTCCCCCCCTTCCCACCACCCCCCCTTCCCCACCACCTCCCCCCCTTCCCACCACCCCCCCCTCCCACCACCTCCCCCCCTTCCCACCCCCCCCCCCCTTCCCACCACCCCCCCCCTCCCCCCTCCTCCAACTCCCCCCCTTACCCCCCACCTCCCCCTTCCCCACCAAACACCCCACCTCCTCCCCCCTTCCCACCACCCCCCCACCCCCTCCCACCACCTCCCCCCCCATACCACCAACCTCCCCCCCCTTCCCACCCCCCTTCCCACCACCTCCCCCCCTTCCCACCCCCCTCCCACCACCTCCCCTCCCACCACCTCCCCCCCCCCTTCCCACCACCTCCCCCCCCTCCTACCCCCCTTCCCACCACCTCCCCTTCCCACCACCTCCCCCCCTTCCCCCCCCCTCCCCCTTCCCCCCTCCCCACCTCCCCCCTTCCCCCCCCTCCCCCCCTTTCCCCCCCCTCCCCCTTTCCCCCCCTCTCCCCTTCCCCCCCTCTCCCCCTCCCCTCACCCCCCTTCACCTCCCCTCCACCCCCACCTTCACCCCCCCTTCCCCCCTTACAACCTCCCACCACCTCCCCCCTCCACCACCCCCCCCACCTTCACCCACCTCCCCCCACCTTCCACACCCCTTCCCCCTTCCCACCACCTCCCCCCACCTTCACACCCCCTTCCCCCCTTCCCACCACCTCCCCCCCTTCCCACCACCTCCCACCACCTCCCTCCCTTCCCACCACCTCCCCCCCTTCCCAGCACCTCCCCACCTTCCCACCACCTCCCCCCCTTCCCCCCCCCTTCCCCCCCTCCCCCCTCCTCCCCCCCCCCTCCCCCTTCCCTCCTCCTCCCCCCCCTCCCCCCTTCCCCCCTCCCCCCCTCCTCCCCTTCCCCCCTTCCCCTCCTCACCACCTCCCCCCTCCTCACCACCACCCCCCTCCACCCCCCTCCACCCCCCTCCCACTCCACCCCCACCTTCACCCCCCACCCCCCCTCCACCCCCACACCCACCTTCACCCCCCCTTCACCTCCCTTCACTCCCCCTTCAACCCCCACCACCTCCCCCCCCCTCACCACCTCCCCCCACCTTCACACCACCTCCCCTCCCCCTTCCCCTCTTCCCACCCCCTCCCCCCCTTCCCACCACCTCCCCTCCCTTCCCACCACCTCCCCCCCCTTCCCACCACCTCCCCTCCCTCCCACCACCTCCCCCCCCTTCCCACCACCTCCCCCCCTTCCCACCACCTCCCCCCCCTTCCCACCACCTCCCCCCCTTCACCACCTCCCCCCTTCCACCACCTCCCCCCCTTCCACCACCTCCCCCCCCTTCCCACCACCTCCCCACCCTTCCCACCACCTCCCCCCCATTCCCACCACCTCCCCCCCTTCCCACCACCTCCCCCCCTTCCCACCACCCCCCCCTTCCCACCACCCCCCCTTCCCACCACCTCCCCCCCTTCCCACCACCTCCCCTCCACCCCCCCTTCACCTCCCCTCCACCCCCCCTTCCCCCCCCCCACCTCCCCCCCTTCCCCCCTCCTCCACCCCCCCTTCACCTCCCCTCGATCCCCCTTCCCCCCACCACCCCCCCCTTCCCCCTCCTCCCCCCCCACCACCTCCCCCACCACCCCCCCCCCCTTAACCCCCCCCACCCCACCTTCACCCCCCTCCACCCCACCTCACCCCCCTCCACCACCACCCCCCCCACCCCCCCCACCCCCCCTCCCCCTCCACCCCCACCTCACCCCCCACCCCCCTTCACCCCCACACCCACCTTCACCCCCCTTCACCTTCCCTTCACTCCCCCTTTCAACCTCCCACCACCTCCCCCCTCCTCACCACCTCCCCCCACCTTCACACCACCTCCCCTCCCCTTCCCCTCTTCCCACCCCCCTCCCCCCCTTCCCACCACCTCCCCTCCCTTCCCACCACCTCCCCCCCTTCCCACCACCCCCCCCCTCCCACCACCCCCCCCCTTCCCACCACCTCCTCCCCCTTCCCACCACCTCCCCCCCTTCCCACCACCTCCCCCCCTTCCCACCACCTCCCCCCCATTCCCACCACCTCCCCCCCTTCCCACCACCTCCCCCCCTTTCCCACCACCTCCCCCCTTCCCACCACCCCCCCTTCCCACCACCTCCCCCCCTTCCCACCACCCCCCCCTTCCACCACCTCCCCCCCTTCCCACCACCCCCCCCCCTTCCCACCACCTCCCCCCCTTCCCCCCCTCCTCCAACTTCCCCACCTCCCCCCCTTACCCCCTCCTCCCCCTTCCCCACCACCTCCCCACCTCCTCCCCCCTTCCCACCACCCCCCCCCCTTCCCACCACCTCCCCCCCTTCCCACCACCTCCCCCCCTTCCCACCCCCCTTCCCACCACCTCCCCCCCTTCCCACCCCCCTTCCCACCACCTCCCCTTCCCACCCCCCTTCCCACCACCTCCCCTTCCCACCACCTCCCCCCCTTTCCCCCTCCCCTCCCCCTTTCCCCCCCTCCCCCCCTCCCCCCTTCCCCCCCTCCCCCCCTTTCCCCCCCTCTCCCCCTTTCCCCCCCTCTCCCCTTCCCCCCCCTCTCCCCCTCCCCTCACCCCCCCCTTCACCTCCCCTCCACCCCCACCTTCACCCCCCCTTCCCCCCTTACAACCTCCCACCACCTCCCCCCTCCTCACCACCTCCCCCCACCTTCACACCACCTCCCCCCACCTTCACACCCCTTTCCCCCTTCCCACCACCTCCCCCCACCTTCACACCCCCTTCCCCCCTTCCCACCACCTCCCCCCCTTCCCACCACCTCCCACCACCTCCCTCCCTTCCCACCACCTCCCCCCCTTCCCACCACCTCCCCCCCTTCCCACCACCTCCCCCCCTTCCCCCCCCTTCCCCCCCTCCCCCCTCCTTCCCCCCCCCTCCCCCTTCCCTCCTCCTCCGCCCCCTCCCCCCTTCCCCCCTCCCCCCCTCCTCCCCTTCCCCCTCCTCACCACCTCCCCCCTCCTCACCACCACCTCCCACCTCCTCACCACCTCCTGACCCCCCTTCCCACATCCTCCCCCCCCCTTCCCACCTCGGACCCCCCCTTCCCACCTCCTCCCCCCCCTTTCCACCTCCCCGCCCCCTTCCCACCTCCTCCCCCCCCTTCCCACCTCCTCCCCCCCTTCCCACCTCCTCCCCCCCTTCCCACCTCCTCCCCCCCTTCCCACCTCCCCCCCCCCCCTTCCCACCTCCTCCCCCCCCTTCCCACCTCCTCTCCCCCCCCCCTTCCCACCTCCTCCCTTCCCACCTCCTCTCCCCCCCCTTCCCACCTCCTACCCCCCCCTTCCCACCTCCTCCCCCCCCCTTCCCACCTCCTCACCCCCCTTCCCACCTCCTCCCCCCCTTCCCACCTCATTGGTCCCTTGGCCCGCCCCCGCACACAGGGGCACAAACACACACACACACACATAGACACACACACACACGTAGACACACACACACACACACACGTAGACACACACACACACACGTAGAAACACACACACACACACACGTAGACACACACACGTATACACAAACACACACGTATACACAAACACACACACGTATACACAAACACAGACACACACATACACACGCACGTAGACACACACACGTACACGTAGACACACACATGTACACGTAGACACACACATGTACACGTAGACACACACACACACACACACATGTACACGTACACACACACACACACACATGTACACGTACACACACACACATGGAGACATACACACACACATATGGAGACATACACACACACGTATACACTCACACACGTATACACTCACACGTATACACACACATGTATACACACACATAATGTATACACACATGTATACACACACACATGTATACACACACAAATGTACACGTACACGTACACACACACACACACACACACACACATGTATACACACACACACACATACACACACACATACAATGTATACACACAAACATGTATACACACACACAAACATGTATACACGTGTATACACACATGTGTATACACACACATGTATACACACACACAATGTATACACACACACAATGTATACACACACACACAATGTATACACACACGTGTATACACACACACGTGTATACACACACACACACACGTGTATACACACACACACGTACACATACACACACACGTACACATACACACACATGTATACACACACACACATACAATGTATACACACAAACATGTATACACACACACATGTATACACACACACGTGTATACACACACACACGTGTATACACACACACGTGTATACACACACACGTGTATACACACACACGTACACATACACACACATGTATACACACACACACATACAATGTATATACACAAACATGTATACACACACACATGTATACACACACACGTACACACACACACACACACACATACAATGTATACACACACACACGTATACACACACACACGTATACACACACTATCCCCAGCACCACCACATCAGCACACCGGTATCCCATGCCCCCCCAGCACACTGGCATTCTCGGCTCCCCGCCATTCCCAGCCCCCATCAACACCATCAGCACTCACACATCGGCACCTTTGCACCTTCCCCATCGGCACACCCACATCCGCACCCCCACATCAGCACCAAACCCTCCCAAATCAGCACACCGATACAATCACCATAAGTACAGCCACAGCAGCACTACCACCGCACATGGGCCGCGTGGACCACTCCCCACCCAAATGCCACAACCAAACCACAAACATCCCGGGCAAGGCCGGGGCTCTCAGCTAGTATATATATATATATATATATATATATATATATATATATATATATATATATAAATATAGCTGTATGCTCATCTGCATGTCTTAGGCAGGTCTGCAACCCCGCCTTTCCCCATTATCACCCAGCATACAGCACTTCCACTGCAGCAAGGGATTCTGGGAAATGACATGCAAATGAGCACACAGTGTCACTTTTTGCCTCAATAACCATTTTTAACATGGTTCCCTATATGTTAAAAATGGTTATTGAGGCAAAAAGTGACACTGTGTGCTCATTTGCATGTCATTTCCCAGAATCCCTTGCTGCAGTGGAAGTGCTGTATGCTGGGTGATAATGGGGAAAGGCGGGGTTGCAGACCTGCCTAAGACATGCAGATGAGCATACAGCTATATTTGCATATTTGCTTTCCTGTGGAGGGTTTTTGTCACTTTTTTTACTCACCATAACTTAACTCAGTATTATATATATATATATATATATATATATATATATATATATATATATATATATATATATATATATATATATATATATATTGTTTCTTTTATTTTTATTGTATTTTTTCATGATGAAGCCACTGTACAAAGGAATGTGTGAAGGGTGGGTATGTGGCCAGGATGGCTTAACCCCTTCATTACCTTTGCGGTTAGTATTCTACAAGGTGATGAAGGGGTTCATTGATATGTGAATGTCATTGCAATGTATTGGCTATGTATTATTTTGGCAACGGACCACAAGGATGATGCTGGCGACGGGGCCTTCTTATTGAAGAGGTTAGTAGAATTTTCTTTATTTTACTATGGTATTTAATGTGTTTAATAATGGCCAAATAATGTATTATCCCTATGTGGATAATAGTTATTTGGCACATTATTGTACTGTATGTATTGGGGGTGGGAGGGGTATTGGCCCCAATGGTATGTGGTAGGCCTCCCTTGTGGGTAGTGGGTGAGGGTGGTTAGGCCTCAGGGGGTGGGGGGGTAGTGGGGGAGGGTATGTGGGTGAGGGTGGGTTAACCCCTTAATGACTGTAGCGGTTAATAACCGCTATGGTGATTAAGGGGTTAGGGGACATTACATTGGATGTTTTTATTCTTGTGTCTGTTTTGCAGAAGTGGATGGGGCATTAGCAGGATGAAAATGAGTATGGCCTTCATCGTGGCAGCCGGACATGGGTGAGTGCTACATGTATTTAATGTCTTTATTGTTCTGTATGTATTTTAAATGGACACATGCACTATTATCCATTTGTGGATAATAGTCATTGTGCCCATTACTATACTGTATGTTAGGGGGGTATAGGTGTGGGCTGTTGTGTGTGTTTTCTTTTTATTGTGCTTAGCGGGGGTGGGGGAAGGGGGTATTAGCCCCAACGGTGGTTTGTTTAGGGCTTGTGGGTGGGTAGCGGGAGGGTTTAACCCCTTCATGACCGTAGCGGTATTAACTGCTACGGTCGTGAAGGGGTTAAGCGCAACCGCAACCCCCCGCAAGCCCTAAACAAACAACAAGGGCCAAATACCCCCTTCACCCACCCTCGCTACCCACAATAAACCTGGCACGGCTATTTAACCCCTTCATTGCCTTAGCAGTTAGCCGCTAAGGTAATGAAGTGGCCTTTAAATGCATTTTTCCTGTCTCGGATGCATGCCGGGGGGTCCGGTGCTGGTATTAATGGTATCAGCTCCGGAGACCACCGGCATCAATCCCAGCCAGGAAAAAGGCCAGAAATTTTTCTAAGTGCCGATCCGCCACTCATCAGCAGCCTCTCACCATCAACTTGCCAACTTTTTCTTGCGTGCCTGATTCGCCAGAAAAACGCCATTCTAGAGTGGCGAATAGCTCCGCTAAGCTTCTCGCCACTACTAGAATACAGCATGGCGGAAAATGTTTCTATTTTTGGCAGAAAGTGCCTTCTTGCCTCGCCACCAGCGGAAAAAAAAAATCCGCCAACAAAACTGGCTTTTTTTTGATTCTCGCCACTTTCTCGCCCCTTACTGAATAGGGATAGCCATTTTGGGTGGGAAAGTCGTGAGAATTGCCTTTCCGCTGCTTATTGTATGAACCCCTAAGTGTCATAACACATACAGTATGTGCCGCAAGAAATTAATTAAGGCATACTGTATGGAGAAAGGATAGGAACCAGCGAAACATAGCTAGGCACCGGTTCTAAGTAAACATATAGTGCACACTCGAACCAAGAGAGTTCTATTTTTAAACTCTCTAAGCAACTGTTATATATGGAACATATATGCCATACACAGAGAATAGTTAATCACCATAGATCTCACTAGGGGTCGCTATACCTTGCACCCCGTTCTATCAGTAGGTATATATGGTATATACATCTCTGGCAGCTTATACCAACACCTCACTGCTCATACTAAGTCTATGTGGCGTTTGATCAATTTACACTATTGGTCTTGTCGCGTAACAAGACATCTCAATTTGGCAATACCTATTTCACCGGCAACAAGACTGCTCTAATCTGGTGCATATACATCAAGAGTAACAGAGATACTAGTAAACTATTTTCTTGGGTGTATAAATAGTCACTATCCTGACCCTCCAAACAAAAGGTCTATCTATCGGTGTAAATAACGTGTGTTGCTGTGGTTTTGTGCACTATTAAATACAAGAAATACTAAGCAAGGAAACCATTTTTTAATAAAAATTTCGGAAAATCAAAAACTGTGTAGACATTTGGTCTTAATAAAATGTAATCTTTTAACAGACTCTGTGTGAGCATCATTGGACCTATATATTTATATTCATGGTCTGTTGTGCACCAATATATTAGGGATTTCTGCAAGTGGCAAGTACCCTCTAGATACGAACCACTTTTTTCTGACATTTTGTCTATCTCCCTGGTAGCACACAACCTCCATACGACTCCCCTGCTATAACAGTGTTTGGTGCGAGGTACTCCAACTCATTTCTTAAAGAATTGCTAACACTATTAAATATTCAGAAATCCAGGACCACTCCCTACCATCCTGAGGGAGATGCGTTCCCTGGAAGATTTAATCGGACATTGCTAGATATGCTAGGCACTCTAAAGGATTCCCAAAAAGGAGAATGGAGCAAACATGTGGAGGCCTTGGTGCATGCATACAATTGCACTCGGCACGAGTCCACCGTGTCCCCTCCGTACTTCATGATGTTTGGGAGAGAAGCCAGATTACCAGTCGACATCTGCCTGCGGGTATCTACCGATGGCGTACCCAATACGGCTCATTATCGATATGTGAGAAGACTCAAAGATAGTCTACACCGTGCCTATCAACTAGCCAAAAGAGCCACAGCTAGATTAAATGCCAATAACAAAAGGAGGTACGACCACAAAGTACATTATAGAGAGCTCCAACCTGGAGATGCGGATCTCCTACGCAACTTGGAGATTCCCGGTAAGCACAAGCTGGCTGATCGTTGGAGAGAGAGACCCTTTCAAGTAGAATCTCAAATGCCGGGCCTCCCTGTCTATCGCATACGCGACGTGAATGGCAGGGTAAAGGTCTAGCACCGAAACCACTTGTTGCCTATCCCACAACTGGGAGAGAGTGATACAGAAACAAAAACAGTAATAAACGATAGTGAGCCTGAAGAGTCTAAAGAGAATTCAGATTGAACCGCTGAGACAATTCAAGATCCTCTGGAAGGAACTTCCAACCAAGATTGGTGGGCACCTCCCAAAGGAGCAACAGGTAAAGGGCCTGCGACTCAAGTACCAGCAAAAGGCGAGTCATAAAGTCAACAATTAAATCCTGATAGCCCAAGTTTTGTGCCACAAAGAGACAATGTTCAGTTACTTAGAGACTTTGCTCAAAATGGTTCACCCTCTACCCGAGAGTCCAGGCCTCAAGCCTATGATGGTCTCTCCCAAGATGACAATGTGGAGACTGAGACTCGCAGAAGCCAACGAGTGAGACGCCCTCCCACTAGAGTGGCTTATGATTTATCAGGGGCACCTCACTATGAGTCTCAGCAACCAGCAAAAGCTAAGCTAGCCTCCATGATAAATATGTTTGTAGAAATGTACAATCTCGTTTAAAGTTATCGTTACGTTATACACAAAAAACTGCTTTTTTATTATATAATGTTGTGCATGTGTTAGTTCAAGCGGGGCCGTTGAGGTTTTACCAGGGGGAGGATGTAGCCAGGTACTATCTCCCCGCGCTCCCGGTTTCCCCTCCTAACCTCAGTATGTATGACAGGGCGGAGGAGTCGCCGGTGGCTCCCGCCACAGGCGCCGCCATGTTAGGCGTGCGCGAGCACGAGCACAGGGTCGCGCATGCGCAGAAGCGACGAGGAGCAGAGAGAGTGCCTGAAAGGTCGTGCATGTGCTCATGGCAATGTCACGGCGACCATTAGAGTCGCGCATGCGCAGTGTCCTATGTGCATGCGGTTCCAATGTTAATTGTGCAGCAGAGAGACTACAACTCCCATGATGCTTAGGGAGAAGCTGCTTGGTGACACATGATAGCCAATGGGATGGCTGGATTGCTTCTGAAAGAAGGAAAGACTACTGCCTGCTGGGACAGGAAGTCAGGAGTCAAGACCTAGATACTGAAGGTGCAGGTAGTGTCCACAGAGCAGTGATCCAGGGACTAGGCCAGAGGTAAACCCCAAGGGCCCAGTTAGTCCCCAGAGACACGGTAGGATAACTGTATGATATAGGGAAAGGCCTTAAGATAGGGACTCCTTTACTATACTCATAGAGAGAGCGAGAGATGCTGCAGGACTCCATAGCAGAGACTGTTCTCAAAGGATCATCCAGCTGGGGATCCCTCCCCTGGTAGTCAGGCGATGTAATCATTCCAGGCAAGGAGCAGCGCGTCGCGCCGTGGGACCACGTTGCGGAGCTGTTGATCATCAAGGATTATCCTGTTCAGGACTATGACCAGGGAGGTAGTATAAGTGCACCAACAGTACCCAACACAGGGAGGCGCTATCCCTCACACTCACATTAACTTTATAGCTGGTGGACACTCAGAGGTTAAGTGCCCTGGCACATTGGTACAGCAAGGACAAAGGATGATGCAATGACTAATATGTGGAGTAATGCCATGATTGCCATGTGGGGTGGTACCATGATAATTGTGATGAATGATGCAATGATGTCTGTGCAATGAGAGTTATGCAGAAGTTATAGTACATGCTCAGTAAATACTGTTTTATCCATCTGTGTGTATTTACTGTATTGTTGGTCTGGTAAGGGAACACTCCCACCACGTTGGGATCCCTCATCAGTGGAGGTGCTGCACCGTGTGTAAGTATACCCCAGGCTCCCAGTGGCGGAGGTTCAGGCCTCCTGTTAGCCTCACAGGTGACAGCAGCACACGTAGTTGTAGTACCCCAGAGGAACACCCGCTACAGTATATTACAAACATAGTGTTACAAGAAATGCAGTTATCAATATTAAACTTTTCTTTCGTTACAAATTAACTAAAGCTCTTTCTTTTTTTCATCATATACAAGCTTTACATTTTCCACAGCAAAATTTGCCAACCGGTTTTTGTGTCAGCCATCTGTTTTTTTGTGTAGGTTCTTTATAAACACCAATATCGCTGGGAGCCAAACAGTTTTTAAGTTATTTGCTTATCGAAAGATAAACCTTGTTTTTTGCTCTAAAAATGGACCAAGTATTGGATCACAAGATAAAAAAAATTATCAATAAAAATTGGAGATTGTTATCTCATAACTCACTGAATTAAAATTCGTAAAGAATAGTACATATATTACTTTGTTTTCTGTATTATTAAATTGATTAATATTTTGTCATTGCTTATTTATTACCATTTAAAAGAGAATTCCTATCCATATTGGTAACCTTTGATAATGCTTCAAGAAGATTGGCACCATTATAGCCTCTTTGGATATATTTTTCAAACAGCATAGCTGACTGTTGTTCAAGGTCTTTTTCCTCGCTACAATTCTGCTTCAAATGCATGAATTGTCCGATAGGAATATTTTCTATCCAAGATCTTTTATGGTTGCTGCTTTCCAATAATAGGCTATTTGTGTCAACCTTCTTGAAGTAAGTTTTAGTTGTAACTTCAGCCACCAATTGTAAGTTTGGAAAGGACTAGGGCGCTCCAATAAGACTCACAGTCAATCTAACGTACAGAATAAAATATTACTGTGAAGTAGGGCCAAAATGTATAGATACTGGCCCAAATGTAGGTTCTGCAGCTCAACCCGAAAGGCTCGTCCCAACGATCCTCAGTAAAATATGGAATAGAAATAGGGGAGCGCAAGAGAATATGATAAACAGAGATGAACTTCTAATATGGTGCAGGATGATACAAGCCTATGACACAGCCAATCATGCGAATTGCAAACAAGGATGGGGTTGAGGGAAGGGAGGGGTGGAGTGGGTGAGGGAAGGGGTGGGGGGATGTAAAACACTCGAGGCTCCACTGGAGTGCGCCAATGTGAAATTTCAGGCTTAGACATATGCAGCCATGAGCATTATGATGCTTGCAATGTTTTGCCAACAATGTTTAATATACCTATATGTCTATTTCTTGTTTTTTTAAATTCTATTAGATGTTTTACATTATATAAACTTATGCATTTTAGCCTTTGTGGGACATGCAGCTGCTGTGTATGTCCCGCTTTAAGTATAGGGCTCCTACTACAGGATGTTCAGGTGTTTCCACTATTTAAAAAAATTGGTGGGATATTTAAGGGACCCTCCGACACGAGTGAACATTGCAGAACCTGACGAAGTATCGCGAGATACGAAACGCGTTGTTCGGGCAACGTTCACTCTTTTGGCTCCTGTCGAGTTCCGTAGTGCTTCGTCACCAACATTCTCCAGCTCTGCATACCGGACGCGGTGTACAGAGGAGCTTTCAGCGCGACACAGCCCGGAGCAGGCAGGAACACTGCTGCCTTCTTCTATGTGAGTTCATTATAGCACTCATTTTATCTTCATAAATTACTCTGTTTTAATCCATTTATCTGGATATCTTTTATCTATGGACAAAACTACACTTGCCTAGACAAGTGAAAAAGACCCCTATATGACTAACACTCATTGGGTAATTATGTAATATGTGCAGAATAAAACTTAACCTTTATTGGTTTATGAAATAATATATAAAGTTAGGATGTACACTAAAACACAGACACAGAACACTTAGAACAGCTAGTAACATGAATAGTTAAAACAAGTATTAAACAACACACCTCCAAATCAAAACATAGTAGTTGGGGTGGTATACAGAGGGACTAATAGGGACTGGCACCTTAAATAAATGCTAATCTTAATGAAAAAGATGCCTCAGGGTGCTGAATATAAATAGGTCCGGAAAGTGTGGTGTGTATGTGTATTAAGATAACAACCCAACACCATCCAAACCACTCCTGATTAGATTGTCACTCAGAAAAATGTTGTAAGCAAGCTGCAAAGAAACACAGTGAAGGGTGAGGTTGCAAGAAGCACCCCACTGATAGATGGTAATTAGGTTTTAATATAAGAGTGATGTTCTAGCCAAATATACTTTGTGCAGCCTGATAGGGTAAATACTGTAGGCTAAATGTAGCCTGATTTATTGTATTCACATTCTATTCAGAAAAGGTGATAAACAAATAGTCCTTGTGAGCAATGCAATTAAAAACTTAGATAGTATCAAAAATGGGCTACAGTGCAGCTAGGAATAAATAGTTGGTGAATGGGAAGCCCCAAATTCATTATATTTGTGACTAACAGTCAAAGTATCCATTCAACAGACTGACAGTGGTATATAAGTTCATCCAAATACCAGAGCCTAATGAGAGCAGTATAAAAATAAATAAACACTAATCCGTTTATAATAAGACCCAATATTTAATAATGAACTCTAGGGTCATAAGTGGAAAAGTGCTGCTCCATTACTCTGTGGTGGCAGCGGTTGCTTAATAATAATATCTTATTAAGTAATGAGGTGTACATAAAGTATAGTATAAAGCCCCAGCGAATAGTATACAGATATATAACCATAATCAGTATAGTGTATTAGTAACCATCTTTATAATCTGGAAACAGTAGCAATGTTTGTCAGCCGTTTCAGGTCGTTATAATCTAAGGTGAAGTTTGAGTAAGTGTCTGCCTCACAATGCAGGCAGATCTCAGCTCCGGTAAACATACATACATGATACAGAGCTATCTTAATACACATACAGTACACACCACACTTTCCGGACCTATATATATATATTCACCACCCTGAGGCATCTTTTGTGTGTCTGTGTTTTAGTGTACATCCTAACTTTATATATTCTTTCATAAACCAATAAAGGTTAAGTTTTATTCTGCACATATTACATAATTACCCAATGAGTGCTAGTCATATAGGGGTCTTTTTCACTTGTTTAGGCAAGTGTAGTTTTGACCATTATTTCTTTACCCCTGGCACCATTCTATAGACTGTAGCAAGAGCAAGCTTTCTTCTCTCTCTCCCCCATCTTTTCCACTCTCTCTCAATATTCATTATCTTTTATCTATACTGGGACTTGGTATACCACGAGGGCCCCCCTCCTCTCAGAGTGACGAGACCAGGACATCCAGAGCTCAAGATACCATCTGTAGGAACAGACTCACACGGCGTGTGAGTTTAGATCTTAGCTATTTTGTCATTCCCACTGCTGTCACGGCATATTGGGGCCTCTAGTGTGGGGTGTATTAAATCACCCCACCACTTCCCTCACCCTCATCCACTCCCCCCCTCTTTTCCCTCCCCCCCATCCTTGTTTGCAATTCGCATGTTTGGTTGTGTCATAGGCTTGTATCATTCTGCACCATATTAGAAGTTCATCTCTGTTTATCATATTCTCTTGCGCTCCCCTATTTCTATTCCATATACCAATTGTAAATCAAGAAAAGTGATATTATTTATATCACTTTCTGATGTAAAAGTTACATTAAAATCATTTTGATTTAAAAAGATAGTGAATTCATTTAGGGAGATAAATAGAAACAATAAAGCCTAATGCATATAGTGACAACGTTATACAGATGCACATAATTATGCTAACTTGAAAATAAAAAACATCAAGAGCACTAGCAAAATAAATATGAGGTAAAATACAGTAAGAGAAACATTCATATGGCAATACATGTATGTGCATACACGCATATCCCATATAAGTCATAACAGGGAGGAGATAACTAATAAATGCATAAGCATAAATATAAGAAATACATAAAGTGCTAAATGCACTAATATTAGTACATCAAATCTATACTAATTTATACAGAAAGAAAATAAAGCAATTCACATGAACTTATATAAATATATGAACAAAATTGTATTTTGTATATAGGGAACATGATACTTAATCCTCGTTAGTGATCCGATCATGTTACATAGTTACATAGTAGATGAGGTTGAAAAAAGACTTCCGTCCATCCAGTTCAACCTATGCTAAATTTAGACAACAGATATTTTATCATATATCTATATTATTGATCCAGAGGAAGGCAAACAAAAAAACCCAGAGTCACCATCCAATGATATCTCATAAGGGGGAAAAAATGTATGTAATACAGAAACAAAAAGAATATACACACAGTGCACCAGGGATTAATAATAAAAACAACACTCTCTAACCTATTTAAACAGCATTTATTATCTGTTTAAGCATCTTCATAAAGATCCAGGATGAGGATCGAAACATCAATCACTTTTTAAATAATTATTTCACTTTATTATATCAAGTCCTGTGGCGTGCTGTTATCTTCTACCTTCCCTGGATGAACTACATACAGTACACTACTAGAACCCCCGGCTCAGGTGCAGAATGTGCACCTGAGACAATATCCTTGAAGCCGCTTGAGTGCACCTCTTTCTTCCTACAAGGACTTCCTATTCCCCAGCATTGATATATAGTACATGTCCGTCCCATTTCACACCTGAACAGCAATACCCAGTACTGCACACTAGTTTAGATTCATGAGCCAGCTATCATGATTAATTCCATACATAATTCCATACATAATTCCATACGTTCATAAGCCTGCATCTCTTAATGTGAAATGACAATTGGTCTCTGTATATTTATATTTGTATTCTCAATTGCGATGCCTGTCTTTTACCGGACTTGGAATCAAGTTACTTTCATGTAATACCTTCATCATCTTTGTCATGGGAGACCAGGCTATTTAAACCTTTTTACCAGGATCATTCATTGAGCAAAACAAGGTAATTACATAAATTGACGTTTATTCGCACAAATTCGCTTACACACAATAATACACAAAATACAGACAAAAAGACACACTTACTTTGGGACTGTGGTCAAAAACTAGACTTTCCTAGGTGCAGGGAACTCAGTAGTTGAGTTTTACCCTGACCGGAACAGCCCGGAATTCCCTGGAACTCAAATCGGCATGAAGTTCCACACACCACCGGTACGTTCTCTTCTTAGAACTTGGTCCCTCCTGACCGCGAGTTGCTACAAATCCTCTGGAACTGAAATCGGCATAAAATCCCACATACGTCCGCTACGTTCGATTTTGAGAACTTGGGCGCAAAAGTCGCGAAAAGTCTCTGGCAGGCATGCTTCTCAGGCTTGAAATCGAAGCCGGTTACTCTGCTGTTCACACAGAAGCAACTTTGAAAAGCCCGCCCGCGCTGTTACTACCGGAGAACTTGAATCTGATTGGCTTACAGGTTCTTTATAGTATTCTGAGTTTCATTCACAATAGTCAGCAGCTAATCATAGCGTGGGAAAATTCCCAGCAACCAATCAGAGCCAAGCCGGCTAGAAAAACCGGGTCAGCGGTTTAACGCGTAGCTCACCTCAAACGAAGCGCGACCACGGTGCTGAGGTAGGGAATTGGTAAACGCCGACCCACAGCCACGCGGGCACGCCTAGGATGTAGAGTAGTCGTTCAAGCCAGGTCAGGGTTATAGATTGAAGAAAAGTATAAGAACTTGCCAGGACTGGAGTGGAGAGTTGTGGATTATCTGAGTGCGTAGCCAAGTTCGGGATTGGAGAGTAGCGAATCGTCGGGGTACGTAGCCAGGTTCAGAATAGGAGAGAGGGCACACATACAACAGACCTGAGACTAGCAGAGTGCTGCAGACCACAATAAATAATGAGGTAATATATATTGCCATGCTCAGTAGCACTCCTCTGTGACACTTATATGCTTATATATATGTTGTGGTTATTTTGGGGGTTCAATATGAACTTGTAGGTGTCCTGTATGTTTTACAATTCTTGTTCAGCTGGTCATGGCTGATTTGGTGGGTGGCTCCTCCCTAGTTTGAAGCTCACCCCCTCCCACTTTTAAATGGTTAAAAGCTCACTCCATTGCATTTCCCACTCTCAGGGGAACTTGCTTACAGTTTGATTGCGACAAATCTAATACAGAGTGCTTTTCCTGGTAATGTACAGGTTAATAAGAGCTTCAATCAGACTTAGAACTATGCAACTACAGCTAAACCCCGTTATAACGCGGGTCTCGGGGTCCACCCCGAGACCACCGCGTTACTAACGGGGTCGCGGAAAAAAAATGGCCGCCGCGCTTTAGCGCATATTCATCCCGCGGGACAGGAGATGGGAGCGGGCATGTCCCTCCTGTCCCCGCTTCCCCCTGTCACCGCGGGACAGCCCACGGGGCAGGAGATGGGAGCGGGGATGTCCCTCCTGTCCCCGCTTCCCCCTGTCACCGCGGGACAGGCCGCGGGGCAGGAGATGGGAGCGGGGATGTCCCTCCTGTCCCCGCTTCCCCCTGTCACCGCGGGACAGGCCGCGGGGCAGGAGATGGGAGCGGGGATGTCCCTCCTGTCCCCGCTTCCCCCTGTCACCGCGGGACAGGCCGCGGGGCAGGAGATGGGAGCGGGGATGTCCCTCCTGTCCCCGCTTCCCCCTGTCACCGAGGGACAGGCCGCGGGGCAGGAGATGGGAGCGGGGATGTCCCTCAGGTCGCCGCTTACCTCAGATCCCGCTGCCTGCATGGAGGTGGTAGCGGGGGGTTTCTTCTCCCCACCGCTGTCCCCGGTGCTCCCGCTGCCTGCGCGGGAGGAGGGGGGGGAGCGGGTGGTGGTGCTGGTCGCGGCCTTTCCTCTGCTCCGACCCCACCCCCCGTCTGTGTAGAGTGAGAGAGTGTGTGTGTGTATGTATTTATGGGAGAGAAAGTGTGTGTGTGTGTATATGGGTGTGTGTATGTGGGTGTGAGTGGGTGTAAGTGTCTGTGAGTGTGTGTAAGTGTCTGAGTGTGTGTGTAAGTGTGTGTAAGTGTGTGTGAGTGTCTGTAAGTGTGTGTGAGTGTGTGTGAGTGTCTGTAAGTGTGTGTGTGAGTGTGTGTGAGTGTCTGTAAGTGTGTGTGAGTGTGTGTGAGTGTCTGTAAGTGTCTGTGAGTGTGTGTGAGTGTCTGTGAGTGTCTGTGAGTGTCTGTGAGTGTCTAAGTGTGTGTAAGTGTGTGTGAGTGTGTGTGAGTGTGTGTGAGTGTCTGTAAGTGTGTGTGAGTGTGTGTGAGTGTCTGTAAGTGTGTGTGAGTGTCTGTAAGTGTGTGAGTGTGTGTGAGTGTCTGTAAGTGTGTGTGAGTGTGTGTAAGTGTGTGTGGGTGGGTGTGAGTGTGTGTGTGAGTGTGCGTGAGTGTGCGTAAGTGTGTGTGAGTGTCTGTGAGTGTCTGTAAGTGTGTGTGAGTGTGTGTGAGTGTCTGTAAGTGTGTGTGAGTGTGTGTGAGTGTCTGTAAGTGTGTGTGAGTGTGTGTGAGTGTCTGTGAGTGTCTGTGAGTGTCTGTGAGTGTCTAAATGTGTCTAAGTGTGTCTAAGTGTGTGTAAGTGTGTGTGAGTGTGTGTGAGTGTGTGTGAGTGTCTGTAAGTGTCTGTAAGTGTCTGTGAGTGTGTGTGAGTGTCTGTGAGTGTCTGTAAGTGTGTGTGAGTGTCTGTAAGTGTGTGTGAGTGTCTGTAAGTGTGTGTGAGTGTGTGTGTGTGAGTGTGTGTGAGTGTGTGTGAGTGTCTGTGAGTGTGTGTGAGTGTCTGTGAGTGTCTGTGAGTGTCTGTGAGTGTCTAAGTGTGTGTAAGTGTGTGTGAGTGTGTGTGAGTGTGTGTGAGTGTCTGTAAGTGTGTGTGAGTGTGTGTGAGTGTCTGTAAGTGTGTGTGAGTGTCTGTAAGTGTGTGTGAGTGTGTGTGAGTGTCTGTAAGTGTGTGTGAGTGTGTGTAAGTGTGTGTGGGTGTGTGTGAGTGGGTGTGAGTGTGCGTGAGTGTGCGTAAGTGTGTGTGAGTGTCTGTGAGTGTCTGTAAGTGTGTGTGAGTGTGTGTGAGTGTCTGTAAGTGTGTGTGAGTGTGTGTGAGTGTCTGTAAGTGTGTGTGAGTGTGTGTGAGTGTCTGTGAGTGTCTGTGAGTGTCTGTGAGTGTCTAAATGTGTCTAAGTGTGTCTAAGTGTGTGTAAGTGTGTGTGAGTGTGTGTGAGTGTGTGTGAGTGTCTGTAAGTGTCTGTAAGTGTCTGTGAGTGTGTGTGAGTGTCTGTGAGTGTCTGTAAGTGTGTGTGAGTGTCTGTAAGTGTGTGTGAGTGTCTGTACGTGTGTGTGAGTGTGTGTGTGTGTGTGAGTGTGTGTGAGTGTGTGTGAGTGTCTGTGAGTGTGTGTGAGTGTCTGTGAGTGTCTGTGAGTGTCTGTGAGTGTCTAAGTGTGTGTAAGTGTGTGTGAGTGTGTGTGAGTGTGTGTGAGTGTCTGTAAGTGTGTGTGAGTGTCTGTAAGTGTGTGTGAGTGTCTGTAAGTGTGTGTGAGTGTGTGTGAGTGTCTGTAAGTGTGTGTGAGTGTGTGTAAGTGTGTGTGGGTGTGTGTGAGTGTGTGTGAGTGTGCGTGAGTGTGCGTAAGTGTGTGTGAGTGTCTGTGAGTGTCTGTAAGTGTGTGTGAGTGTGAGTGAGTGTCTGTAAGTGTGTGTGAGTGTGTGTGAGTGTCTGTAAGTGTGTGTGAGTGTGTGTGAGTGTCTGTAAGTGTGTGTGAGTGTGTGTGAGTGTCTGTGAGTGTCTGTGAGTGTCTAAATGTGTCTAAGTGTGTCTAAGTGTGTGTAAGTGTGTGTGAGTGTGTGTGAGTGTGTGTGAGTGTCTGTAAGTGTCTGTAAGTGTCTGTGAGTGTGTGTGAGTGTCTGTGAGTGTCTGTAAGTGTGTGTGAGTGTGTGTGAGTGTCTGTGAGTGTCTGTGAGTGTCTAAGTGTGTGTAAGTGTGTGTAAGTGTGTGTGAGTGTGCGTAAGTGTGCGTAAGTGTGCGTAAGTGTGCGTAAGTGTGCGTAAGTGTGCGTGGGTGTGCGTGAGTGTGTGTGAGTGTGCGTAAGTGTGTGTGAGTGTCTGTAAGTGTGTGAGTGTGTGTAAGTGTGTGTGAGTGTGTGTGAGTGTCTGTAAGTGTCTGTAAGTGTCTGTGAGTGTGTGTGAGTGTCTGTGAGTGTCTGTAAGTGTGTGTGAGTGTCTGTAAGTGTGTGTGAGTGTGTGTGAGTGTCTGTAAGTGTGTGTGAGTGTGTGTGAGTGTCTGTGAGTGTCTGTGAGTGTCTAAGTGTGTGTAAGTGTGTGTAAGTGTGTGTGAGTGTGCGTAAGTGTGCGTAAGTGTGCGTAAGTGTGCGTGGGTGTGCGTGAGTGTGTGTGAGTGTGCGTAAGTGTGTGTGAGTGTCTGTAAGTGTGTGAGTGTGTGTGAGTGTGTGTGAGTGTGTGTGAGTGTCTGTGAGTGTCTGTGAGTGTCTGTGAGTGTCTGTGAGTGTCTAAATGTGTCTAAGTGTGTCTAAGTGTGTGTAAGTGTGTGTGAGTGTGTGTGAGTGTGTGTGAGTGTCTGTAAGTGTCTGTAAGTGTGTGTGAGTGTCTGTGAGTGTCTGTAAGTGTTTGTGAGTGTGTGTGAGTGAGTGTCTGTAAGTGTGTGTGAGTGTCTGTAAGTGTGTGTGAGTGTGTGTGAGTGTCTGTGAGTGTCTGTGAGTGTCTAAGTGTGTGTAAGTGTGTGTAAGTGTGTGTGAGTGTGTGTGAGTGTGTGTGAGTGTCTGTAAGTGTCTGTAAGTGTGTGTGAGTGTGCGTAAGTGTGCGTAAGTGTGCGTGGGTGTGCGTGAGTGTGTGTGAGTGTGCGTAAGTGTGTGTGAGTGTCTGTAAGTGTGTGAGTGTGTGTAAGTGTGTGTAAGTGTGTGTGAGTGTGTGTGAGTGTATGTAAGTGTGTGTGAGTGTATGTGAGTGTGAGTGTGTGTGAGTAAGTGTGTGTGAGTGTGCGTAAGTGTGTGTTTAAAACATCAACAGTAGAATGAAAAATACAGAAAATGCACAATCGTACAGTATTAACACATTTATTGATGCATTGAACAATAAAGTACTGTATTTAAAACACCAATTGTCGTGTTGTTCATTTCTCATAAATACTGTACTGTAAATAAAGTACTGAACACACACAAAACACATACAGGACTGTACTGTATACTGTAGTATGCACTGTAAATACAGCACATACTGAAAACCGTGTAATGCACTCTGTGCTCATGTAACAACTGTACAAAACAAAACATTCTGAACTGAACATACTGTAATAAAACCAGCTGGAGATTACACTTGAAAAAAACTATCAAGTGTTGTCTGTTTCAGTGCTTCTCTTTTCTTTTTTTTCACGATTTCAATGATTCTTTTTAATTGTAGGATTGTTATATAATTGACGTTTTCTGACTCTAGAAATTGAAGTCCTGTTTGTAATCCCACCAGCGCCTCAGTGATCTTTGGTGGCGGTTCTGGTTCCTCATCCTCATCGTCTTCTGTAATATCCAGATCAGTATTTTCACTTGTAAGGCTTTGTATGATTTCCGAGTCCGCCATATGTTCATGAGTAGGACAGCTGCTGTCCCCATCGACCCAAGAGTCAATTGTAGCCCCACTTTCCGTATCAATGAACGGTTCCATGACTCGTTCGGCATTGGCAATTTCCTGCTCTGTGAGGCCTTCGTTCACATAGTTTGTAAGTAACTGATTTGCGGCGGCGACTTCTTCCTCCGTAAACCCCTCAAAATCAGCATCGTCCTCACTGTCACTGGCGAGTTCGGCGTCAGCCGGCACAGGACGTGCACCTGTTATGTTTCGCCAACATTTCACAATGCACATTTGTGTGACCGCTTCCCAAGCTTCGCCACCAATATAAAAAACTTCTTTTAGATTCATTTTCTTTAAAAATGATATAACAGAATCTTCACTTGTGATTATTCGATGTATCATTGTTTTCCGAAAGTTCATCTTAAAGGTTGCAATAATGCCTTGATCAAGCGGCTGTATTTTGGATGTCGTGTTCTTGGGCAAGTAGCTGACCCTTATTTTTCCATCTCGGCTTATTAGGCTATCGGCCGGGGGATGTGCAGGGCAGTTGTCAAGTAACAACAACGCTTTTGTATCCAGTCTTTGTTGACGTAAGTATTTACGGACCTCTGGTACAAACTGTTGATGAAACCACCTTTCGAAAATACTGGCAGTCATCCAGGCATTTCTGCTAAAGTCATACGCAAAAGGCATAGTACCCATGTTCACATGGTGGAAGCACCGCGGCGACTTAAACTTGCCAATACAAAGTGGCTTCAGTTTGTGATTTCCAGATTGGTTCACACAAAAAAGTACAGTCACTCTGTCTTTCATTTGTTTAAAGCCTTGTTTACGCTGTTCGTCATTCTTACAGGCCAGAGTGGTATTCGGTAGCATTTTGAAACACAGTCCGGTCTCATCGCAGTTATAAACCTGTTCTGCGGTATAGCCACCATCTTCAATTATCTCTTGAAGTTGGGCAGGGTACGAGCATGCAGCTTCATCGTCAGCTGACCGTATCTCTCCTGATATAGCGGTTTTAGTTATTCCATGTCGCCTTTTAAAGCGATCTAGCCATCCACTACTTGCCGCGAAGGAGGTTGAAGCATTGCCGTGAAGTTGGCTGTGAAACTTTTTGGCTTGCGTTTGCAGATGGGGTCCAGACAGAGGTATGCCTTCGGATCTTTCTTGGACAAACCACTGAAAAACAGCTTTATCCAACTGGCTGTCTTTAGGTTCACGCAAACGATTACGCTTCAGTCCATCGTCTGTTTCCATGGATTTTACTGCATCACGAAGTTTCTCCTCCTCCTTTTTCCATCCGCGAACTGTAGACTCATTCAGTCCTAGGTCTCTAGCCACCTTGGTTTGCGTGACTCCAGATTTTATTCTGTCAAGCGCAGCAATTTTTTCTTTGACGGTAAACCTCTTACGTTTGGTTGAAGTTTCCGCCATTTCTTCCTGCCTGGGGTCTTCACTTTTTTCTTAGTGTTGAAAACCTGAGGCTTTTAACAACTGATCTGGAGGGCTTAAGTACAGTACCTGAGTACAGTATGTATTTTACCAGCTCTCAGACAGCACAGTGTGTTGTATGATTAAAATGGCTGAGGGGTCAGAGGTGTGTGTACGTGTCACTTTATTAATGTACAATGTTTGATTATACAGTACAGTATTTTTTTTTTATTATACAGGGTACAGTATATGTGATCACTTCATTTGTGTTAATTTTTATTCAATTTTTAATAGTTTTTACAAACTTTAATGTTATGTTTGTGCAACTTTAACTGGTGTAAAATGACCCCGCGGGGTCACGTTGCCATGCCGTGACGTCACATGACCCCGCTGGGTCATTACACGACGAACCGCAGAGGAACAGAGGGAACTGGCAGGCAACATCCACTCCTCACGAGCCGCACGGCGCATGCGCATGCGCACGGCGAACGTGAGGGGTGCCTGCTTTGGAGACAGGTAAGCAGTCTCCAGAAGACCGCTAACCCCCCCCCCCCCCCCCCCCCGCCGCAGCACAGGGCCCTCGCGTGTGTGTAAGTGTAAGTGTCTGTGAGTGTGTGTAAGTGTCTGAGTGTGTGTGTAAGTAAGTGTAAGAGCCGGAGCGGGAGGTGGGAGGTTTGACAGGGAGGGGGGGCGTGGCTTGAGCGGAGGGACCCGCTACTCTCCCCCCCCTCCCTCCATGTACTGCAGGAGGGAGATGCTACTCTCCCCCCCCCCTCCCTACACGGGCTGCAGGAGGGAGCTGCTACTCTCCCCCCCCTCCCCGGACTGCAGGAGGGAGCTGCTACTCTCCCCCCACTCCCTCCACTGGCTGCAGGAGGGACCTGCTACTCTCCCCCCCCCCTCCCTCCACGGACTCGGGCTGGAGCACTCATACATACACACATACACACACACACACACACACACAGGCACTCACGCACTCATACACACACACGCGCGCACACACATGCAGGCACTCACGCACTCACACACACACACACAGACAGGCACTCGCACTCACACACACAGACCGCTAACCCCCCCCCCGCCGCAGTACAGGGCCCGCCGTAGCCGCAGCGCAGGGCCCCGCCACCCCCCCAACCCCCACAGCACAATGACTTCCCACCCCCTTAACTTTGTGAAACAAAAGTCACAAGACGTTGTACAGGCAAAATACTGTACATCTGTTAAAGTGCAGTTGTCTGTTTATTTCTATATAATAATTGTGTGCAGTGTGTGTGCAGTGTGTCAGTGTGTGCAGTGTGAGCAATGAGCAGTGTGTGTGCAGTGTGCAGTGTGTGTGCAGTGTGTCAGTGTGTGCAGTGTCAGCAATGAGCAGTGTGTGTGCAGTGTGTGTGCAGTGTGCAGTGTGTGTGCAGTGTGTCCAATGAGCAGTGTGTGTTTAGTGTGCAGTGTGTGTGCAGTGTGTCCAATGAGCAGTGTGTGTGCAGTGTGTGTGCAGTGTGTCAGTGTGTGCAGTGTGAGCAATGAGCAGTGTGTGTGCAGTGTGTGTGCAGTGTGTGTGCAGTGTGTCAGTGTGTGCAGTGTGAGCAATGAGCAGTGTGTGTGCAGTGTGCAGTGTGTGTGCAGTGTGTGTGCAGTGTGTGTGCAGTGTGAGCAATGAGCAGTGTGTGTGCAGTGTGCAGTGTGTGTGCAGTGTGTCAGTGTGTGCAGTGTGAGCAATGAGCAGTGTGCAGTGTGTGTGCAGTGTGTGTGCAGTGTGTGTGCAGTGTGTGTGCAGTGTGTCAGTGTGTGCAGTGTGAGCAATGAGCAGTGTGTGTGCAGTGTGCAGTGTGTGTGCAGTGTGTGCAGTGTGCAGTGTGTGTGCAGTGTGTGCAGTGTGTCAGTGTGAGCAATGTGCAGTGTGTGTGCAGTGTGCAGTGTGTGTGCAGTGTGTGTGCAGTGTGTCAGTGTGTGCAGTGTGAGCAATGAGCAGTGTGTGTGCAGTGTGCAGTGTGTGTGCAGTGTGCAGTGTGTCAGTGTGAGCAATGAGCAGTGTGTGTGCAGTGTGCAGTGTGCAGTGTGTGTGCAGTGTGGCAGTGTGAGCAATGAGCAGTGTGTGTGCAGTGAGTGTGTGCAGTGTGTGCAGTGTGCAAAAAAAAATGTAAAAAAAAAAAAAAATTTAATTTTTTTTTTTTTTTTTTTTAAATGGGAGCCACGGGAAAACCGCGTTATAACCGAATCGCGGTATAACGAGGCGCGTTATAACGGGGTTTAGCTGTATTTTGACAGATTTATTATACATCATTCTTCCTGGTAATGTACATGTTATTAAGAATTTATATTCGTGTTAGGTACCCTTGAGATGTGGTCTGCCGTGTAGGGACTCAAGGGCTTACAACACTTTGGCCAAAGAGTTAAACTAAAAGACCATTTTATTCAAAAGATATTTATATATATATATATATTTAGGCACTGTACCGTGTATAGGTGTCATTGGATGTGCACTGAGCACTGTCTGTGTTTCATGTTCTGTCTCTGGTTTTAAATATATATTGCCATGCTCAGTAGCACTCCTCTGTGACACTTATACGCTTATATATATGTTGTGGTTATTTTGGGGGTTCAATATGAGCTTGTAGGTGTCCTGTGTGTTTTACATCTGTTTATACTACAGCACTTTTCAGCTTAAACATAAGTAGGCAACATAACAATAGCATTGGATATGTGTTTTGCAATAGCTGTTGTGGGTTTATTTTATGTACAGTTACTATTATAGCCAATACTAATACTAACAGATGGCTATATATCACTATGATGGGATACAACTGTATTTCAGTAGATACTTCCAGCATTTTCTAGCTACATTGTGTAGTGTTATATATGCCTACGTATGATTTATTACACACCATCATATGTATTGTTACTACTATACTTACTACCATCACTGATTGGTGTATCCAATTAGGTATTATGTAGATCTTTATGCATTAGCCATTACAGCTTCCAGACGATCAGGGGTTAATCACGGTCTAACTAATATTGAGGCTGGGTAATAATCTTATACACAGATAAGTGATTATCTACCTACTTTTTATGGGATTTATTTTATTACACTGTAAATAATTATCACAATTTCGTCGCTATTCATTAATAAAACGTTGTTATTTTTGGCCATTTAAGCTTTTATTAGTAAATCGCTGTTCTACCAAGTGTGGAGCGTTTACTACAGGTCACTTACATGATTTGTAATACGTACTAAGAAACTGGACTACAGGCATACCCCGCTTTAAGTACACTCACTTTAAGTACACTCGCGAGTAAGTACATATCGCCCAATAGGAAAACGGCAGCTCACGCATGCGCCTATCATCACGTCCTGAACAGCAATACCGGCTCCCTACCTGTACCGAAGCTGTGCGCAAGTAGGGAGACTATAGAGCCTGTTACAAATGCGTTATTTACATCAGTTATGCACGTATATGACGTTTGCAGTACAGTACATGCATCGATAAGTGGGAAAAAGGTAGTGCTTCACTTTAAGTACATTTTCGCTTTACATACATGCTCCGGTCCCATTGCGTACGTTAATGCGGGGTATGCCTGTATTGTGTTGTACGTGTATTATTGTGATTGGACAGAGTGCACTGAACAGGGACCTTGGGGAGACTTCTTTGTCACCCCCTTCTTGGTTTCTAATAATTTACCTTGTTAGAATACCAGAATTATTACTATAATTTTCTTATAAAGCACCAACATATTCTGCAGCGTAGTACAATGGGGGGAACAGTGAAATAAATTACATAAACAGAGTACCATACCACATAGGCAAACAGAGCTTACAATAAAGATGATACATTTGCATCTGATATATGGAACTTAATTTAGAGTCCATTTCAATGTAAAATATACATGCCACCTTTGGCTAATAACCTGCCCTTCTTCTGGCAGTAAGCCCTGCAAGAATCAGGCTGCCAGTAGTCAACATGGGGTTTTCCCCCTCCTTGGTGCTACACTTGAGTGACAGTGGGAGGCAGTGACATCAGGCCTGAGCATGTCTAATCATGTGACAGAACTGGTGCCCTCCTCCTGGCTGTACTTAAGGGTGGTGCCGCTCCAAATTTAGTAGTGTCTCTTCCCCTTGAGAGAGGCAGGGATTACACAGGATTGCCTGGAGCTTTTCTTACCCTGTTCCTCTTTCCCTTGGGGGACAGTGAGTTACACCCTATACCTCTGGTCCTGCTAGAAGGCCAGGGAAGAGCCAGGACAGCAGCAGGGGCTCTGACCTGTAGTGATTGTTCAGGGACCATACTCAAGTTGACCATCCCAGAGATTGCAGTGGGCAGAGATCTGCCTTGTTCCTGTACTGTCAGACCAAGACAACAAACCGTACCTGTTATACTCCTGCCTAGTGTGTGATCTTACTGGAGGGGGGGGGGAGAGAGGTGATAATTCTACTGTTGGAGATCATCTTCACTTATCTGGAGCCTACAGCAGATGGAGGCGCTGCACTGCTAGAGAACCATGTGGGTAATGTACCCCAGAAAGTGGAAGTGAACTAAGTTTTAGCCATAGATTCCTTTGAAAATCAGTATTGACCCGAGGAAGAGAGGAGATCTCTCGAAAGCTTGTCCTATGACATAAATTGTTAGTCCAAATAAAAAAGGTATCACCTAATACTGAAGTACTCATTCATTTATAGACAGTGTTCAACAAACCTATACATTTGCTCGCCCCGGGCGAGTGGATTTAACATCGTGGCGAGCTCCTATTGGCCCAAGCAGCACACGTGTGGTACTAGGTGGCGAGTAGATTTTTTTGTTCGGCGAGTAGATTTTTTGGTGATTTGTCGACCACTGTATATATATATCTGTGTTCGTCCAGTTGCGATAGTGCAGAATGAATGAGTACTTCAGTATTAGGTGATACCTTTTTTATTTGGACTAACAATTTATGTCATAGGACAAGCTTTTGAGAGATCTCCTCGCTTCCTCGGGTCAATACTGATTTTCAAAGGAATCTATGGCTAAAACAGAGGTTAGGAAATATCCAATTCCAAACACCAAACAGCACTCCAGCCAATTCGTAAAAAGGTTGGTATATTAAAGCTGCAGTTCAGTCTTTTTTTTTACTTTAATTGTTTCATGTGGGCAATCTCTACTTAACTAAAGAACTGTATAGCTGCCGGTCAATTCGTTCTCCGTGTATTGATTGGCGAAATTTGGTGACATAATTAATGAAGGGATCTGGTTTTTTTCTGCTTCTGTCAGTCAGTGGAAGCTCATGAATATTCATGAGTCTCCCCGCACGTGTGCTCGCTCCCGATCTGCTGCTGTGATGTGTCCCCCTTCTGCCCCGATCCCTGTGGCTGCCTCCCTGCCCGTGCGGGAGATGAAGGGGGGAGCGAGTGATGTGTCCCCCTTCTTCCCCGATCACTGTGAGATTGGAGTGGGGTTGCTCTGCCACGGAGGGGGGGGGGAGAAGGGGGGAGCGGGTGATGTGTCCCCCTTCTTCCCCGATCATGGTAGATGGAGTGGGGTTGCGCGGCCGCTGGGAGGGGGGGGGGGGGTGTGTGAGAGATATGATACTCGCCACACAAAAAAATCTACTCGCCACCTAGTACCAAACGTGTGCTGCTTGGGCCAATATTTACTCGCCCGGGGGTTAAATCCACTCGCCCGGGGCGAGCAAATGTATAGGTTTGTCGAACACTGTATATATATATCTATATATATATATATATGTAGCCCCGAGGTAATTTTTGACTTTCTGGCCCCCCTCTGCGAGTGCCGTGCGGTAGCGGGTGCCGCCGGAGGCTGCGATGGACCCGCCGGCACTTCGCGAGGGTGGGGGCCCGTGCAGGGAGTAGCGCGTTGCCCTGCGGTGCAGGCCGGTTGCCGGGGACGCGATCGGGCCATCGCTAGGGCCGCGATCGCGTTGCCACCGGCCCGGCTTGTAAAGGAGAGGGCGCCGCCATTGCGCGTTAGCTCGCGCATGCGCAGTAGTCCGCCAGCGCAGGGAAGGCCCCAGAGAGATCGCGCGAGGGCAGGACAGGGAAGAGAGAGCTTGCGGCGGCCATTGGTAGTTCGCGCATGCGCAGGGCAAGTGCGCACGCGGCCCCAGTGTTCAGGCAGCCCCCTGGGAACTACAATTCCCAGGAGGCTTAGGGAGACAGGCACCAGGTGCATGATAGCGGCCAATAGGGCTGGAGGAAGATCAGCCCGGGAATATAGATACATTTCCCGGGCTTTGGACAGGCAGTCTGCACGAGGAGAAGGAAGGAGTAGGAAGGGTGTAGGGAGCGCGTGGCTCCTGCACCAGGTAAGGGTTCTCCTTAGGTCCCCAGGCAGGCCCCAATTCCTGGTAAGGGCAGGGGGTAACTGAAAAGGGACGGCCCTAGATAAGGAGGTTACCCTTAGGTGCGGAAGGTGCAGTTTGGCAGTGCCACAGCGGATAGGGCTGTGCGCACTGGCAAATAGGCACAGCGTGCAAGCAGTGGATTTGCTGCGGGATTCAGGTGGCTGTGTGTGAGTGCAGCTGTGTGTGTGTGTGTCGCTGCATGTGCTGGGCGCAGTGTGTGCAGCGTGTGTGAATGCCTGCAGGCTGACAGTGAGAGCTGGGTGTCTGCTGCAGGTGTTAAGAGTAGCGAGTAGCTAGAGAGTTACAGATAGGACTGGGTAGCTAGGGGAGGGGGCAGGTTATTGTTCCACAGGCCCTAGGAGTTTTCCCCAAGCCACCCCAGGTTGCGGTTCATGAGGGACAGGCCCTAGGTTAGGGTTCCTGTCACGTTAGGGATAGATAGGGATAGCGGCGGTTGCTGTTCCCGTGCGACGGTGGTGTTACCGAGAGACGGTTGAGTTCCCGGGAAGCGGTGGGACCCGCGTTGGGGTCCACGGAGAGAAGTACCTGGATAGGATCAGACGGACATCTGACCCTTTTAGAAGAGTGTGGCGGTCCCGAGCATCGGAGTGCTCGGAAGGTACTTCAGTATTATAAGTGCACCAACAGGCCTATTCATATAGTGACTGCGCAGTCACCCACGACCTCCGTAGGAGTACGGGACATTGGGTGTGGGGGATCACAGGACACTGGGTGGGAACACCAGACATTGGGCTGAGGTGATATGGTTAAGGTGATGCGGATAGAGCATGATGTTATGTACTGTGTTATACGTTCTCAAGTAAAGTGTTAGTTATTGTTTTATCGTTATGTGTGTTATTGTATTTCTTACCCAGGGCTATCTTTCTTAACGGGGATCCTGGGTAAGTGGAGGCGCTGCACCAGGTAATGGTAAGGGTTTCCCCAGGCTCCCAGCTAGCGGAGGCTCAGATCTCCTGGAGCCACAGGTGTGATACAGTACCCGTAGTCCCTTAGAGCAGGTGTGTTGCAGGGAAAGGAACCGGTTAGACCACGAGGGGCCAATGTGAGATTGGGTGGGTCAGGCCGGTTCACAAAAAGGGCTACATATATATATATATATATATATATATATATATATATATATATATATATATATATAGTCAGATAAGGCAGTTGGCACTCCAATAGGTGCTGGTAAGCCACAGGTGCACGTCCCATATAGAGAATGTAGTTATACGTTACCGTTCCAAGGATTGGTAAACAAGAGACAGCACTCAATGTTGAAAATCAAAGTGTATTAGTGAAAGCAAAAATACATCCAGAAACCCAACGTTTCGGTCCTCAGGGGGAAGGTCCCAGGGGGAAGGTCCCATTCTGTAGGACCGAAACGTTGGGTTTCTGGATGTATTTTTGCTTTCACTAATACACTTTGATTTTCAACATTGAGTGCTGTCTCTTGTTTACCAATCCTTGGAACGGTAACGTATAGCTATATATATATATATATATATATATATATATATATATATATATATATGTGTGTGTGTGTGTGTGTTATATAGTGTGTGTGTGTTGTGTGTGTGTGTGTGTGTGTGTGTGTGTGTGTGTGTGTGTGTGTGTGTGTGTGTGTGTGTGTGTGTGTGTGTGTGTGTGTGTGTGTGTGTGTGTGTGTGTGTGTGTGTGTGTGTGTGTGTGTGTGTGTGTGTTATATATGTATAGTGTGTGTGTGTGTGTGATATATATGTAGCCAGGTCACCTTTTTCTCCCCTCGACCCCCCAGGGAGCCTCCGTGGCCACGGACGCTGTCGGGTACTGCCAGAGGCCAGCGGCAGACCCGACGGCCATTCCGGAGGGTGGGGGCCGAAGAGGGAGCTCGCCGGAGTGCAGGAGATCTCCGGCGACTTTTGCCTAGGGAGCCGCCATGTTGCGCCGGGTCGCGCATGCGCAGTGAGTCCCCGGCGGCCCGAGATAGTCGCGCATGCGTAGAAGATCGCGCGAGGGCAGGGAACAGTTGCGTGAGGGCAGGGAAGGCGCAGGAGAGTCGCGCGAGAGTAGGGATAGCTAGTGAGAGGTTGTGGCGGCCATTAGGGGTTAGTGCAGGCACAGGAAAGGAGCGCACGCGGCCCCAATGTTATTGTAAGTGCCCCGGGACTACAATTCCCATAGTGCCTAGCGAGGGAGGCACCAGGTGCCTCATAGGAGCCAATAGGGCTGCAGTACTGTCCTGGATAGATTGGATACATTTCGCGGGCAGAGAGCTGCGTAGTCAGTCAGAGGAGGAGGTCAGAGGAAGCAGTCAGAGACCGGAGCAGCCCAGGGAAGGAGGTAGGGTACAGTAGTTGGGGACTCCTTGTACTAGGCCAGTACCCCCAGGGCCAGAGATAGCTCAGCTCCCCAGTAAGGTGAGTGTTGCCAGGGGCAGCCCTCAGGTTAGGGACCCTGCCACTTACATTAGTGGGAGCTGGAAAAGGAAGGTTACAAAGAGTTGGATTTAGGGAGCTGTGAGGGAAGGAAGGGTGCGGGGAGCGAGTGCAGCTCCTGCCCCACATAGGTACCCACACCCCAGGTAGGCTCCAACGCCCCACTAGTTGGGTGGGTAAGTGCTTAGGGAGGCCCAAGATAGGGACACTGCCCTTAGCATAGAGTGCTGCACTGTCAGAGTCACAGCGGGCATTGCTGTGAGGTCTGACAGGCAGGCACCTTGTTTAGCAGCACGTTGGCTGTTAGAGTTAGTGAGGCTTAGGGATGTGGGTAGTTAGGGGAGTGAGACAGGTCCTGACCCTTTAGGCCCATAGGAGTATCCCAAGCCACCATAGGTTGCTGTATTATAGGGACGGCCTATAGTGCAGCACGTGCCCCTTATGTAGGTAGGGACACAGAGAAGTATCGCTGTTCCCGTGAGGCGGTTGGACCCACGTTGGGGTCCACATAGACTGTTCCGGAGTGGGACCGCTCTAGCGGTCCACGTACAAGGAGTGCAGTGGAGGATCAGAAGGAGGCATCGCCCGACTGATCCTTTGAGAACCTTGTTGCTGACCCGAGCACCGGAGTGCTCGGCAGGTATTATACCAACACATGTGCACCAACAGGCCTAGAGGTTCTTAGTGACTGCGCAGTCACCCATTGACTATCTCTGTAGGAGTACGGGACATTAGGTGGGGTTCTTGGGACACTGGGTGGGATCACCTGGTGTCGGGGAATCGTCCTGCGAGACGTCAATGTTAGTGTCTCCTTGTGAGAGAGACACAGGTTATTATTATTTGTTAGTAAAGTCATTAGTTATATAATCACTGTGTGTGTGGTTTCTGATTGGGTTCCTATGTAGGGTCATTCTACACTTCCCTAGAATCCTACATAGGTGGAGGCGCTGAAAGAAGATCCGTTCCAGAGGATTCACCCCAGGCTCTCATTAGCGGAGGCTCAGACCTCCTGTGAGTCTGCAGGTATACGCACCACACCGGTAACACCACATGTTCTACTCACCCATACTATATATGAGATTGGGTGGGGTGGAATACCCGTTACATATATATATAGATATATAGTGTGTGTGTGTGTGTGTGTGTGTGTGTGTGTGTGTGTGTGTGTGTGTGTGTGTGTGTGTGTGTGTGTGTGTGTGTGTGTGTGTGTGTGTGTGTGTGTGTGTGTGTGTGTGTGTGTGTGTGTGTGTGTGACCCACCCTCTCCCTCACAGTCACCCACCCTCACCGTCAATCACCCACCCTCTCCCTCTCCGTAACCCACCCTCTCTCTCACTCATTTATATCTGGCTTTTTTTACTAGATTTTCCCTTACACACACCAACGTAAGGAACTATGTACAGTAACAAGGTCTAATTGTAGTAAAGTATAAATGTAATACAATAAATAAACGGTTATGTCAAAAACAAATGTTATTAGTTCTTACTAGGAATTTATTCCATTTCTTTTTTTTAAAGGCGGGACTGGGACGAGTATATTTTTGGGTGATTTGTCTAGATAGAGGTGTGTGTGTGTGTGTGTATATGTATATATATCTAGATAGATATCTCTCTCTCTATATATATACTGTATATATATATATATATATATATATATATATATATATATATATATATATATATATAATGTGTGTATATATATCTATATCTATACACACACACACACACGTATGTGCGCACCCCAGCGGTCTGACAGAAGTATTCTCTGACTTCCGGTGTCTTCCGCTGCCACAGCGTAACTCCTCCCTACCGCCCTCCTGTCCCACTCCTGCTCCATTCACATGGTCCTTTTCTCCCTCCGCCACCAACTGCTGTCCTCTGCCGCGCTTCGCTGCAAGATGCCATCCTTCTCTCCCTCCACCACCTGCTGCTGTCCTCTGTCACTGCCGAGCTTCGCTGCAGGATGCCGTCCTTCTCTCCCTCCGCTGCTGGCTGCTGTCCTCTGTCGCTGCCGGCTGCTGACCTTCGCTATATATCCATACATATATATATATATATATATATATATATATATATATATATATATATATATATATACACACACACACACACTATATATATATATTTTTATATATATATATATATATATATATATATATATATATAAAACACACAAAAAAGGAAGTTGCTCAACACCTAATATTAAAGGTTAATTCAAACCCCCAGATTAGTACTGACTATAGGGGTAAAATAAAATATAAACCCCAAATTAAATCAGTTAGAAAAGTTATAGAGCTTGTTGGTGCTAGGGGATAATAACAACTATATAGAACACACAAATGAAAAGGACAAAGACAACACCCTTGTTAGCACTCCAAATTACACCTAAAGAAAATCTACTAATAAAGATTATATTGCAAGAACCAGATGCACTGCAGAGTCAGAAAAATGAACAAGATTTTATTGGAATAACAGCAAGACACACTAACTTAAAAACATAAATATACTAAAGACAGCCTAACAAAATATATGTATCAAAAATATATTGGATAAAAGGGGGACTGTTAATCTAGTGAATGAATTCTATTTTACCTCAAAAAAACTAAAATGTGTCTAAGTGAATATAAATTGTAACACAAAAGTAGTTTAATATAACCCTTGAAGGTAATACAAAATATTATAAATCCCTACTGGCATGACTGCCTAATAGAGAGATATATGATGGATTGTGGCATGGAGGAAAAGTATATGATCAATGACCCAGTATACAGCCAGGAAAAATAATATATTACCAAAAATAAAGGGGGGAGAGAAAGGCAAACAGGGAAAAAAATGAGGTAGTGTATTACAATTTCCTCACACTCTTCAAGGGTGGCCCCTCGCTGTCCCAGACAAGATAAAAACGGGGCAGCCACAGCCTTCGCTCCGCTCCAGAGCAGACTGGTTAACGATAACTCGGCGACTGTTTGCTCTTCAGTGGGGTGCACGCCACGGGTGCCCTCCCCATCAGCCTCTGGTCGCCATTTTGGGTTCTCCGCACCACGCGGATCCTCCATTCTTTGGGTTGTCTCACTCTCGTACCAATTATCGTACATGGGGCTCCGCTCTGCGGGGCAGCCACCACACCGGCACAATAAAGATTAGCTTCAGATGCACCACCACATGTGTACCTTATCTAGGTGTGACCCAGTGTTGCACTACCTCAGGCTAGGCTCACTCTCTCAGTGTCTGCTGTAACTCCTTCCTCCCAGTCTGTGCTCCCTACGGTGAGTGTCTGGAATGGGCTAGGTACTCTGGCTCTGCCATGCAGTACTTGGGGCGTCTACCTCTCTTGGTCAGCCTAGCGCAGACCCTCTCCAGGATTCCTGACCAAGTTAACAGGCTATCCCTTCTGGCATCCTACCAACTAGCACTGCCTCAAGGTGACTCGGTCAGCTATAGCCCGGCTCCAAACCCCTCACTCCTTTCAGGCCCCTAGGTTGTCCCTGCGAACTGACAATATCCCGTCAGCCCCTGACCACCCCTAGGTCCATCCCTACGCAGCACAGAGTGGCAGCAGACTCTATCCCTGTTTTCCAGTGTGCCTAGCTAGAGCCTGTCCTGATGACAGATCTGATCTCAGTAGCGCCTCCAAATGTAACGGTATTTCTGGCCCGGCCTGACCCACCCAATCTCACAATGGACCCTGTTGTCTAACCGGTCCCCATTACAGTGTGGTAGTGTCTGGTGGTGCACCTGTTGGCAACAGGACTCCTGAGTCTCCTGCATGATGGTGTGTGGGGAAGACCCGTCCAGACAGGCAGCTGAGGTAGTGTGCTGAGTCTCACCTAGTTCCAGTGCAGCGCCTCCACCTCATCAGGGTCCCTGCGTCCGCATGGGGATGGTCCTGGTGAGGAACTCCTCGGTGGTGCAACCTCCTGTGTAATCATACTCTCACACACAGGGGTCTTTCTGATCAGCTCCATCTTTATTGTACTGGTGGGCATAACTGCCCTCCACAATGGGGTGTACTTAGCCAATCATTTTCCAGCCGCTTCCCTTTGGTAGGTATGTCTCCTAGATTAGGGATTCACTGCTCTGTGCCCGGTCCCTGGACACAGACTCCTAAATCAGCCACTATAGCATAACTGTTAACTATTCTCTGAACTCTGCAATATCTCTACTCCTGATAGAACGGGAACACTGCAAACACCTTGCAAGAACTAACTGTTAGTCACGGTGCTGTGTCTTATGTACTCTGGGGGCTGACACAACCCCTGACATCACCAACCAGGGAGTCAGAGTCTGTGACCACTCCCATAGCTACACAGGACACCTCACCAGGGTGTGAGGGAAAACCTCCATGATTACTGCTGGCATGCCCACACTTACCAGGCCTTGCTGCCAGCAGGAGAGATGACTGTAGGCATTTTACATGACCGCTACATATCTATATCATACACACACATACATACACACCTGAGCTCCGCAGGGCCCTGTGCCTGCAAAATGTCTCTGTAAAGTGCTATGTAAAACTAGCAGCGCTATACAAGAACAAGCCATTATTAATTTTAATAACACACACATTGAATTGTACACATTCACACAAATTAAATATACATATTGTTTACGTATGATATATACAGATTTGATTTTAAATGAGTTGTTAATATTTAATATTAACTACACACGTGCAATGGAATAAGGTTTAATTAATTCATTCTGAGCTACTCTCCTTTTCTGCTGTTGACAATTCTGTGGGGAAGATCATGTGACCAGGCAATGACTGAAACATTTGTGCACGTGCACAGCTGTGGAGGGGGCAGGACTCACAAAGGGGTGTGCCAGAGCCTGTTACAGAAAAGGAAGGGGTCGTGCCTTTCTAAAGGGTTGCTATAGAAACAAAAATGCTCGTTACATTAGAATACATTAAAAATTGTCTTTCAAAGTTGTTTTTTAAAAAAAAGAAAATGCTACAAGTATTTTCTCACAGTACAGAACTGATTTATTAAAAAACCCACACATGCAGGATATTGACTGAACTGCAGCTTTAAGGGGCAAACTTGCTACCCATAGCAGTGCCATATTTGTAGGCAACATGTTTAATGTGCCCATGTTGGATGTCGTTTGTCCATTTCTTGAGCATTCATTTGCTAGTATTTTAGAGAATTAAGGTTGGCAGAATTAGTAATCTTGTTTGAGAGGGGAATTACTAGACAAATTAAGACTTGCCTTTTGCTATAGATATGAAAGGAATTTTCCAGCAACTGGGCCACCGACTTTCTGCTCGTGTTCTGCTTCTGCTCTCTTTTGTTTTTGGAAATGGCGGACATGAAAGGTGTGCCCAAGGGGATATATAAGGATGTGGTACATCATAAGTAGAGATGACATTTTCGCAAAAGTTCTAAATTTGAATCCGCCGCAAATTTCTGCAGGTCAGTTTAAAAAAGGCAGATTCATTTTTTTTCTCACTAAAAATCTGCAGACACTACATAACTCTGTCCAGATAACATACAGAGAGACACCGGTGCGCAAAAAGGAGCATACTTTTGAGTTGTACATCCCACTGCTCCCATCGGTAGCTCCCTCCTTCTGACGTCCTTTAAAAGCAAACCACTTACTGGTTGTCAGTTCAATGCTTTTTGTGCACAAAAGGAACACACCTGCGATACCTGTGAGATACAGATTGATCATGATTTACTGGCACATTTGCCTTTACCTGTGTTATATCTCACCCCCGTATACGGCTGACCCACAAGTGCCTCGCGGACGGCAAAATTCATACAGTACGTAATGGTATTTAATTGTAACTCATCACTTATTCCCCTAAAAACTTCAGATGACTAAAGTAATTTAAAATATTACATATTTTTTATTAGATTATGTAATTTAAAGATTCTGGATTCAGCCAATAACGTGCACACTCAGAGTCAGTAAACAGTCTAGAGATGTAATCCAAAAGGGGTTTTACTTAACTTCTGTTACGTTCTCAGTTACATCTTGCACAGCTAAACAGCATACAACAGGAAAACTCTCCAAATACCTGGGGAAGCCCCAATCAGTCTAGTCTGATCCCGTGAGAGTGAGTGGAAGTCTTGGCCTGGCACCTTCACGGTCCATGGAGAAGCTTCTGGCACTATCCCAGCCTAAGCTCTTTATTTATAGCATATTTTATTAGGCTTCCTCCAATCAGGGCTGAGTGTTGTAGCAAAAAATGGATACAACAGAAAACAAACAAAGATGCCCAAAGCTACTTCCAATGTGACAAAAATACACAGTGCAATACCTATATATTATCTTGAAAAAGGGTCATCAAGTCTAACCCTTTGGCTAAAGCATCCCAAGCCTGCTGCCACTTCAAGGCAAGACTGTTAGCAGGTTAACACTACCTGAGTTAAAATTCTTATTTACCTGTATAATTACAGGAAGAATGATCTGCATGGGATCTGTCGTAACCCAACAAAATGAAACTGACCTGCCAACTTGGAAGGTAAGGGTTTCTCAGAGCTTGTTGGGTATCTGTGTGTATATTAACTTTGTGCAGCTGGGCTCAGCTGATTTTGGGAGGTCAGTGGCCCCTCACCTCCCAAGGTTTAAGCTCACCCGTTCCCACTTTCCAAGTTGGCAGGTCAGTTTAATTTGGCTGGGTCTGTGCCTGCAAAATGTCTCTGTAAAGCGCTACGTAAAACTAGCAGCGCTATACAAGAACATGCTATTATTATTATTATTATTAACTAATGAGGAAAAATGTAATAAAGATTAATAAACGTATAACCTTATATCTCATCATAAAACAAGGAGATATAAAAATGTGCCAGTCTAAATCCACATTCAGTCATTGGGGATTGAATTTGCTGCAGCTTTGAAAAAAAATATCTTCGTGTTCTCTTAGCTCATTAACATTCCAGTGAGTGGGGTTGACGTTCCACAAAGTACAAGCACATGTTAATCCTTAGCACACTGGTCCTGTGCAGAGGGGAGCAGTTCTTGGGGAGCCCCATCAGGCTGTTCGCCTTTGGGGCAACACAGATGTACACTGGGGTGGTTGAGATTGAATCTGCTGCAGCTGTGAACAAAAAAATGAATAATGTGCTTTACATACAATATTTATAGACATAGGACAATTTATGTCATACATTTGTTATATTCCTTGTTTCTTCCCCAGACATAAAGTACATTTGGCCGTAATCAGTCTTACATACTGTAGGTGGCCAAGTTACACGGGTTTAGGGGTAGCTAGCTGGGCTTCACCTTTATTTTGTGATGCCAGCTACCCCTACAGTCACAAGGACCACACGCCAAAGAACTTGCCCATTGTTGCTTTATGCTCGGTGGTGGTGAACTTCTACACCCAAGTGAAGACCCCATGGCCTGCAGGTAGATAGAACATACAAGGTATCCTAAAACCGAAGCTTTTGGAACACCAAGTGAGAGCAACATACAGGTAGGTGAAGAAAACAGTGGGATTACATGAATTTGGTTAGCGGTGCATACACTAGCAAAATATAAGGATTATACAACAGCAAAATGTAAAAAATGTAAATGTTAGCATAAGATTAATAGTCTGGGTAATTTACAATTAAGGTACCACATTTCAAAACTGTTAATAAGCAAGACTGGCGCATTTAACTTTTTAAAGTCTAATTCTGTATGAAAAGACTGCAGATGAAGTGAGATTTAAACCGACGTGCTTTAAAAGCTGTCGGAGTTGGTCCTCGGGCTAGTCAGAACAGATAACATTGTTGGATAGAAAAGTGAATATGTGTGTAGTATTGCAGCATTCAATTCAATGCCAATTTTCAAATAAAGGCTAAGTGGTTTGATTACAGAACTTTATGTTAAAAAGTTAGATGGATTTTAAAGCGACATTGTCACTTATAGTCACTTTGAAACAAGCTGCCAAATACGTCAATACCATTTGTCTGCAGTTATGTTGTGCTCTCATTACACACTGCAGAAAATAATGGAATATTGATTCAGTGTGAAGTTTATAAATGTGAATACAATTTACGTCATATTTACAGATATGCATCTTCAGCATGTTTGTGTGACTGCCTTAAAGCTGCAGTTCAGTCTTTTTTTTTTTTTTTTTTTTTACTTCAATAGTTTCATGTGGGCAATCTCTAATTACCTAAAGAACTGTATAGCTGTTGGTCAATTCGTTCTCCATGTATTGATAGGCGAAATTTGGTGACATAATTAGTGAAGGGATCTGTTTTTCTTCTGCTTCTGTCTCTCAGTGGAAGCTCATGAATATTCATGAGCACTCCTGCACTGACATGTGCTAGAGGGAGGGCAGGGCTGACAAAGGGGTGTGCCAGGGCTTGTGACAGGACATGAAGGGGCAGTGCCTTAGCAAATGGCTGTTAAAATAGAATACAAGAAAATTGGTCTTTCAAAGTTGTTTTTTTAAAAACAGAAAATGCTAAAAGTATTTGTTCTTACTACAGAACTGATTTATTAAAAAAAACACACATGCAGGATATTGACTGAACTGCAGCTTTAAATAAAAAATTAATTGTTTCATCACCCAAGACATGAGTAAATTACCCGAAAGTTATTTTTTTCAAGTACAAACACTAGTAATGTGCATCAAAAAGATCTTTACTGCATTAAAAAAACAACACAATACTTTACTTCTGAAAGTAAAGCATGAAAACGAAATTGTTCAGTAAATATAGAAACAAGTAGCTGAAAAACATGACTAACAAAGATAATGTGTGGAGCCAGGTCTTTGGCCAGGGGACAGCTTGTCTGGGCTGATACTATCCCGTGGTCATGCAGAGTTTATATTAGTTGGGTGCGCGCTGCTCTCTAGTATTGAAGGCACTTAATTTCAAAATTGGTGTCAATGTGTAGATGAGGCGCGCTTTCAGTGTGTAGTGGTGTCAGTGAATGAGGTGTGCAATTGGCAGTTTGGGTAGCCAGTTGTGGATGAGTGGGTGTATGTGGTTTTGTACTCGTATGAGTGACAGTTGGAGAGAGGTTATAAAATGGGGAGCATTGGCAGTTAGCATTATTATTTTAAATCTTAACTTCATCGAAAGCACCTCTGTCTCTTGTGAAGCATCCTTCATCATTGTTGCTATTCCTGGTAGCTTTAGTCTGCTTTCAGCCCCCTCTTATTTAAGTATTGTCTTACAGAGAATTAAGGAACTGGAGCATATCAAATCCAAAATGGAGTGTGATGGATTGGGGGATTGGCTTCAATCTTGCCTTGAATCATCTCAGATGGCAAACATGTGGTGAGGCATCCTCTCTGAATGATCTGGTTCTCAATGAGCCTATGCGTAAGACCAAACCAGCTGACAGGAAGAGGAAGGCTGCAGACTCACCGGATTTTGAGCTTAAAATCTGCAGGAAGAGACCTGCTAAAGCTGGCTATACCAGGAGGAATGTCAGCTTTACCTGAAAAAAATGTTTCTCAATTTGGGAGGCTTGATAGACAGGTTCTTCCAATGGCTGCAACTCCAGTTCCCCTGGCTGACAGACAGGAGGACAACTCGCCTGGGACATTGGGCTATCTGCCGGTGAAGAACCGTCAAAATTAGATTTTAGGATATAGGCGTTAGTGGATAGACTGGGTGTTGATAAAGTTAACAATTTAGAAAAAACATTGGCAAATGTTTGGTTGCCTGTTGATAATGTTTCTAGCAATGTATAGTTACAAAATATTACTAATGAAAAGAGCTGTAATAATGCTCGTGTTAAAGATTGGTGTTTTAAGGATGCTTAGGTATGCACATATCTGTTGAAGAAAAAAAATTGAAAGAAAGATTACACATAATTACTCTATTACCTGGTACAAAGGAGGTTTTAAATATGATAATATTGTTGAAGAGAGAAGAAAGTATATACCTAAGGCTAAGGCCCTGCTGCACACGGCCGCCTTGCTTGCCGGCGGCGCGTGCAATTCACGGCACCGCGATCTGCAGTGATTTTTTTCCGGTGTGGGGGGGCGTGGCCAAAAGGGGTGGGGGCGTGGCCATGACATGAGGGGGCGGGACCATCCCATAGCACAGCGCAGCCCCACAGCCCCTCAGCCACACACGGGGGTGAATCGGAGCACGGGGGAATCGGAAGGGGGATCGGAGCAGAGGGGGGAAATCGGAGCAGGGGGGGTGATCGGAGCAGGGGGGAATCGGAACAGGGGGGATCGGAGCAGGGGGGGGAAATCGGAGCAGGGGGGAATCGGAACGGGGGGATCGGAGCAGGGGGGGTGATCGGAGCAGAGTGGGGAATCGGATTGGCTGCCTTGCCTGTCACGTGACTAGCGTGCACTCATTCGCTAGTGCGCATGTATCAATGGATTTATGGGCTGGGTGTTCATGTCAGTGAGAACAAAAGTTAATACAATATTGCACATTATATTTACCTTCTTTGGAAACATTAGAAAACTTCATTGAGGATTTCTGAAAACATAAAAATGCTTTAAGTACTCAACAGACTTCATATGCATGTACTAACACTGTTATGCGCATGTATCAATCCATTACTGGACTGTATTCATGTCATAACAAAAGTTAATAGTACTGTATATTATATTTACCTTCATTAAAAACCACGCCAACTTTGCAGATGATACTGGGATAGGCAGCCACAATTAGCCATAGAGGTAAAATCAGATTGAAATTGTTGCTGATAGCAGTAAGTTAGATCCCAAAAGGTATATTCAGCTTGGGGGGGGGATTCCTGTTGATACTCTTGAAACTCAGATTGTGGCTTGTCAGATGATGGCTCATTGTGAGATTGGGAAGTATAATTATTCTCATTCCCTGTCCCATTTCTCGCTCGTATCCTTCTCCTTTGTCCATGGTCAAACATACCAGCACATGTGGGTAGCAATGACCAATAACCCTGTTTCATCCCTGGGCATAGCGTTGTGCAAACAAAGCAATAATTACTTGACAAAACACATCGAACTGTGTTCTTCTATCCATGGCAAGGTGGATTTCTGTAGTATTCATAATTGCGAATTATATAGTCATATTTCTTATACAGTGGCTTTCTTAATTGGTCGATCATTTATTTCTGAAAAGATAAGATATGCAAAACTTTATTTTGATCTTTTTGAAGCACCTGACATATTGCAAAAATTGTCCCTCTCTCTTTCTCTCTACCCAATAAACTTTCTCCAACTCTGTGTGCAAAAGCAAAGTTAAAAAAAAATGTGTACATTTTTAACATTTTGTATAACAATACTGCAACAAAAAACAGTACAACTCTAATTTGATCACAACCTAGTGAAAATAAAGGTGAACAATAGCGCTCATGCAAACAATGAATTACAATGAATTACAAAAAACCTGTGATATAGAGTCCAAGGTAGTCCTGGAGCTGCCCAAAGTAGTGAATCTGGAATCTCCTACCCAGATTTGGTAATGTAGGGGAAAGACACCTCCTGTGGCGCTGAGGAATAGTTTAATTGTGATTATAGACAAAGTTCTTTTCTTGATGGATTCCTCAAGAGAAAAAGAGAAAACAAGCATACACACTGCAATAGTGCATTACCCAGGGACAACTAGGATGTATAAAGAGAGCAATTTTAATACAATATTAAAATACAGTATAACATATAAAATAAAAAACAATTGATTACACTAAAAATACAAAAATTTATACTAAAAAGAATTATACTAAAAAGAACTATCTGTGCCTTGGCATAGGAACCAGATGTCTTGAAACTTGCTCCGTTTGGTGTAAAATTGGAAACCTACTCACCAAAAGTGACTAGGACATAAGCGTTATTGAAATGGTCTTATCAGCATATGGGACTGCTTGCTGCGAGGTGAAATTGCGTCAATCCTCCCACAGCCGGGAGGAGTTGATCGGCTGAACTCTGGGAGAAAGCAGCAAGCAGCAAGCAGTGTGCAGCAAGCAGTCACCCGAGCAGAAAAGGAGATCCTCTTCCGTGGATTGACGCAATTTCACCTCGCAGCAAGCGGTCCCATATGCTGATAAGACCATTTCAATAACGCTTATGTCCTAGTCACTTTTGGTGAGTAGGTTTCCAATTTTACACCAAACGGAGCAAGTTTCAAGACATCTGGTTCCTATGCCAAGGCACAGATAGTTCTTTTTAGTATAATTCTTTTTAGTATAAATTTTTGTATTTTTAGTGTAATCAATTGTTTTTATTTTATATGTTATACTGTATTTTAATATAGTATTAAAATTGCTCTCTTTATACATCCTAGTTGTCCCTGGGTAATGCACTATTGCAGTGTGTATGCTTGTTTTCTCTTTTTCTCTTGAGGAATCCATCAAGAAAAGAACTTTGTCTACAATCACAATTAAACCATACCTCAGCGCCACAGGAGGTGTCTTTCCCCTCTAATTTGATCACGCTTAGAATGCTCAAGGCTAAATAACAATGGGTTCTTGTAAGATGATGTAGCATCAGCAGACAGGCGCCTGTTCTTCGAATTGTAAATTGTACGCTGATCCCCCACCCCCCATATAGGCAAAAAAAAGTTCACTTTGCCAACTGCTGGACAGACGAAGCAATACAAACAAACAAATCCTTATTACGTCTGACACTGATTATATTTTCCAAACAAAACGAGAGATGTCTGCACTTTTGCTGAGGAAAGCCGGAAAAACAAACAGGCCACGTCTGTATATAATATCACTGAAATAATGTGCTTAGGGTGTAATCTTGCGTGGGCTCTATGTACTGTTGGCACTATATAGGAGAAGCGGCGACTCAGAAGGTGATCTCAATTATCTTGCCGTCTTGATGCGGTGCTGTTAGTGTCGCTAACTGTGTAAAGATGGTTACACTGTATCTGTGTGAGCATATAGTGATACATGTGATCAATGGAGTATATTGATACTTGTAACCAGAGAGGAATCTGTGAGTGTGAGCCATCCTGTCCTATGCTTGGTCTATTTGCTCTCAACAGCTGGGAGCAGTCTTAAGGTGATGACGGCTCGTGGCGGAGCACTCAAACCAAGGACCATGTGCAGCAATTGCTGCAACAGTGGTGAGCATTTAGTAAACCAGCTTATATCTCGTTTGTTTCCCAGTCTTATGTGACTCGTTGGGTATAGAGAGCAACACTGGAGACAGCGACAGGACTGCTGATGTATGGGTTAATGTCTTGCTACCGTAGTTGTAGTGGCTCTGGGCACAGTGCTTAATAGTACAGGTAGTCCTCGTTTTACAACGAATGGCTTATCCAACGCTATGCAATGCATACCTATGTTCATTTTTACAACGCCAAAACGGCTTATCCAACGCTCTTACGACGCTTTGCAACGTTGTTAATGTGTATGTGTGTGTATACACACATACACATAAAAACGTTGCAAAGCATCGTAAAAGCGTATATATTTATAATATTATATTATACTATATAATATATTATTTATTATGTTATATATATAATACAGTATATACACTATATAATTGATGTGTGTGCTGCATATCTTATTGCCTGCGTAAAATATTTGGTGTATTTTAGTGTTAAAAATGCCTTCAGGAACGGAACCTTTCATTTAAACAGTGTTCCTATGGGAAAACGTGTTTCGCTTTACAACGTTTCGTTATCCAACGCCATTTTGAGTAACGCATTGTGTCGGATAACTGAGGACTACCTGTATAACTAGTGCCATGGTGAGAACAGCTAATAGAGCTTAATAATATACCTGTAATGCCGTAGTGAGAACGACTAATTGAGCTCAGTGCCGGAGCACTCAAGATAGGGAGGTAGCAAGTGGTGATAGTCACTTGTAAAACGAATGGTTGATTCGCAGTGGTAAAGCTTCAGGTCAACACTGAGGACTACAGGTGGATGGTCCGGTATATAGGCTAATGTCCAGATTTTGTAGTGATGCTGCCTTGTGGCAGAGCACTAACACCGAGGCCAAGTGCAGCAACGGCTACAGTTCTGGTAAGTGGATAGACAGGTGTGTTTTGCGATGGTGTTTTACAGTGGCAGAAACAAAGATGGACGCTGGAGCTAGCAAATGGACAGCCCGGTATGCAGGCTAATGTCAAGATCTCGTGAAGGTGGCGGCTCGTGGTGGAGCACTCATTCCGAGGACCAAAAGCAGCAATAGCTTCAGCAGTGGTTAGTACGGTTATAGAGGTTTGTGTCCCATATGTACTGTATCTCAGTACAGTGTTAGTAATGGGACAGTGTAACAGGTGTATTATTAAGCCTACTAGAAGGAAGGGAGTTTCTAAAAAAAATGGGGAGGTATGGAGGGGCAGGGTTTTGGGATGTAACTGTTTGTAGTGTCAGTGAAAATCAGGTAAAGCATAGATCCCTCAGTCTCCTATGTAGGAAGTGATGGGATGGCTAAAGATAATATAAGATGATCCTACTAGTGGAGTGTAGCTACAATAGATTGGGTAGCTAATGACTATGATGTAAACAAGTGAGTCATTTGTAGTGGAATGGGATACCCCAATGATGACTATGTCATGGATTGGACTATGTCATGGATGCCATACTATGGACAAAGTATCAAATGGTCCTGGTAAATGATACCTGAATGTAGGTGTTTTAAAGGTATGAGGTATATAGAAAACCTTAATTCAGTCCCCCTGGGTTTAAAGTTTGGAGATCATAGATCCACCTGCATTCACGTCCAGATTTCTTGGACCCTTCGCTATCTCCGAAAGGATCAATCTGGTTGCATATCGTCTCGCTCTCCCGCCTTCCATGAGGATCCCTTCCGTATTTCATGTTTCACTTCTCAAACCTGTGGTCCAGAATGCCTTTTCAGTTCCGGTGCCTCCCACTTCCCCTCTCATGGTTCAAGGACAACCTGAAGACGAGATCCGATCTATTCTTGACTCTGAGATCTCCAGGGGATCGCTGCACTGTCTGGTGCATTGGAGAGGTTTCGGCCTGGAGGAAAGATCCTGGATACCGAGTCATTGGGTCCACGTAGCCAAACTGGTTAGCATGTTTCATGCCAAATTCCCTGAGAAATCATTGTGGAGTCGCCCGGAGGTCGCTGCTAAAGGGGGGGTACTGTGAGGATTCGCCATCCTGGCAGTCGCATACCGTCTCCTCACCTCAACAAACCTTCCGTGACGGACACTGAGGATGCACGGTCTCATGGTCCCACTACGCGTCCGCGTGCGGATCTTGCGTGGTCTGTTTCCCCGTCTGCGGATTCTGTCTCCGCCCCTCGCTCTGACGCATAATGGGTGCGTTCGTCCAGCCTCCCTGCTGACGCGCGTCCTAAACCCCACCCCCGCTATGGTGATGGACAGGACCGGCGTGGGAGTGACGCGCGCCTCGGGCTCCGCCCCCTGACCTCCGTGATGCGCACGGGTCGAAGCGCGATCGGTCCCGCCTCCATTCGTTCTAGGGATATCCAGGACCAGTGTGGGAGTGATGCAGGCTCCGCTCTCTGAACTCCGTGACACGTGCGGGTATGGGCAGAGTTATGTTGTATGTATGGGGAGAGTTATGCTGTGTGTATGGGCAGAGTTATGCTGTGTGTATGGGCAGAGTTATGTTGTGTATGGGCAGAGTTATGCTGTGTGTATGGGCAGAGTTATGTTGTGTGTATGGGCAGAGTTATGTTGTGTGTATGGGCAGAGATATGTTGTGTGTATGGGGAGAGTTATGTTGTGTGTATGGGCAGAGTTATGTTGTGTGTATGGGCAGAGTTATGTGTATGGGCAGAGTTATGCTGTGTATGGGCAGAGTTATGTTGTGTATGGGCAGAGTTATGCTGTGTGTATGGGCAGAGTTATGCTGTGTGTATGGGCAGAGTTATGTTGTGTGTATGGGCAGAGTTATGTTGTGTGTATGGGCAGAGTTATGTTGTGTGTATGGGCAGAGTTATGCTGTGTGTATGGGCAGAGTTATGCTTTGTGTATGGGCAGAGTTATGTTATGTGTATGGGCAGAGTTATGTTGTGTGTATGGGCAGAGTATGGGAAAAATAATGCCTCTCAGCAATAATGCCTCTCAGCAAATGAGTGAGAGACAGAGGGCACACATACAACAGACCTGAAACTAGCAGAGTGCTGTAGATCACACTAAATAATCGAAGCCGGTTACTCTGCTGTTCACGCAGAAGCAACTTTGAAAAGCCCGCCCGCACTCTTACTACCGGAGAACTTGAATCTGATTGGCTTACAGGTTCTTTATAGTATTCTGAGTTTCGATCACAATACTCAGCAGCTAATCATAGCGTGGGAAAATTCCCAGCAACCAATCAGAGCCAAGCCGGCTACAAAAACCGGGTCAGCGGTTTAACGCGTAGCTACCACAAACGAAGCGCGACCACGGTGCTGAGGTAGGGAATTGGTTAACGCCGACCCACAGCCACGCAGGCGCTTAGGATGTATAGTAGTCGTTCAAGCCAGGTCAGGGTTATAGATTGAAGAATAGTATAAGTACTTGCCAGGACTGGAGTGGAGAGTTGTGGATTATCGGAGTGCATAGCCAAGTTCGGGATTGGAGAGTAGCGGATCGTCGGGGTACGTAGCCAGGTTCAGGATAGGAGAGAGGGCACATATACAACAGACCTGAGACTAGCAGAGTGATGCAGACCACACTAAATAATGAGGTAAGGCACTGTGCCTAACAATAGAACAGCATCAGAGGATGATAAACACCTGGACACAAAGCCCTATAGAACTAATGCTCTGGACAAGTGTGCAAAATTGCTCTGGACACAGTAGTGAGCACTCGTGAGTTCCCCAGACCCCCGTGGGAACCACCAGAGGCCCCGCAGACACCTGTGGGTCTGACCCGGGGCTCCCAGACATCCTTGGGCCTACCGTGGAGACCCAATTGTGGCCCACGATGACCCAAGGAGACCACCTGGGGGCCATGGCGCTTGGCGGGACCCACCAACAGGCCTCCAGAACCTGTTTGAAACGAGCTGCTGGTACCCTGTATGTCTGTCAGGTGCCCCGCCAGCCCACCGGGGACTCGTGTGGGGCTGTGTTATGAACCCTGTTTGTAAAAGGATAAATCTTGTATTTATGGGGGGGCACAGGGGGTGGGTAATGTATTTAATAAATAGAATGAAGTTTATTGTGGGTCACTGTATTGTTTTTATTGTGGGTACTGGGTTGGGGGGGTTCCCCAACGGTATGTGGGTAGGCCTCCCTTGTGGGTAGTGGGTGAGGGTGGTTAGGCCTCACGGGGTGGGGGGTTAGTGTGGGAGGGTATGTAGGCGTCCCGAGTGGTGGGTGAGGGTGGGTTAACCCCTTAATGACTGTTGCGGTTAATAACCGCTATGGTGATTAAGGGGTTAGGGGACATTACTTTGGATGTTTTCATTCTTGTGTCTGTTTTGCAGCAGCAGAGGGGGCATGGGCAGGATGAAGAGGAGGCTGGCCTTCATCGTGGCAGCCGGACATGGGTGAGTGCTATATGTATTTAATGTATTTATTGCTGTTTATGTATTTAAAATGGGCACATTCACTATTATCCCTTTGTGGATAATAGTAATTGTGGCCATAACTATACTGTATGTGTTAGGGGGGGGGGGTTATTTCTTTAAAAGTATTTATGTGTTTATTCATTAATTTGGGGGGGCACATAATTGGTACTGCAGGCCTGCGGGTAACACCCGAGGGCCCCCGTCGGCCTATAGTATCATTGATGTGCATATATGTGTATGTTAGGAGTTATAGGGGTTGTTGTTATACAGGTAAACCCCGTTATAGCGCGGTCCTCGGGGGCCACCCGATCCGACCGCGCTACAAACGGGGTCGCGCTAATTAAATTAAATAAATAAATTAAACAAATTTTAAAATGGCCGCCGCGCCCGGGGTTCCGTGTCTACAGAGGGGGGATAGCTGGGATCGCATCATCGCACTGTGCTGCACTGTGCTACTCCTCCCTCCTCCCCAGCAGTCAGAGAGCTACAGGCAGTGCTTGGAGAGTGCGAGGCTCAGGGCTGCAGCCTCCTCTCCATGGCAATTTTACTCACATGTCCACTGATCACACGCACAGCAGCTTCTCCTGCTCTCACTCGCAAACTTTTCAGGGATGCCGGGGGAGCCTGCCCTGTCTAGGAAGAGAGCTGTGTGTCTGTGTGTCTGTGTTCCTGATAGCTTCTCCTGCTCTACACCACAGAAATTCTATCCTGTGGGGGGGGGGGGGTAGGGGGAGAGGGAGAGAGTATTTGTGTGTGTGTGTGTGCTGTGCAGTGTCCTGTGAGTGTGTCCTGTGCAGTGTCCTGTGAGTGTGTGTGCTGTGCAGTGTCCTGTGAGTGTGTGTGCTGTGCAGTGTCCTGTGAGTGTGTGTGCTGTGCTGTGCAGTGTCCTGTGAGTGTTTGTGCAGTGTGCAGTGTCCTGTGAATGTGTGTGCAGTGTGCAGTGTCCTGTGAGTGTGTGCAGTCCTGTGAGTGTGTGCCGTGTGCAGTGTCCTGTGAGTGTGTGCAGTGTGCAGTCAATGTGTGCAGTGTCCTGTGAGTATGTAGTGTCCTGTGAGTGTGCAGTGGTGCAGTGAGTGTGTGCAGTGAGAGTGTGTGCAGTGTGTATGCAGTGAGTGTGTGTGCAGTGAGAGTGTGTGCAGTGTGTGCAGTGTGTGCAAAAAAAATGTAAAAAAAAAATTTAAATTAAAAAAAATTTTTTAAACGGGAGCCACGTGAAAACTGCGTTATAACGGGTCGCGCTATAACGGGATTCACCTGTGTGTATATATATATATATATATTTATTTATATTTATTTATTGTGGGGCTGCTGTGTGTGATTTTTTTTTATTGTGTGTAGCGGGGGTGGGTGAAGGGGGTATTAGCCCCAACGGTGGTTGTTTAGGGGTTGCGGGGGGTGTTAACCCCTTCATGACCGTAGCGGTATTAACTGCTACGGTCGTGAAGGGGTTAAGTGCACCCGCAACCCCCCCGCAAGCCCTAAACTCACACCAAGGGCCAAATACCCCCTTCACCCACCCCCGCTACCCACAATAAAGCTGGCACGGTGGGTTAACCCCTTCATTGCCTTAGCGGTTAGCCGCTAAGGTAATGAAGTGGGCTGTACATGCATTTTTCCTGCCTTGGATGCATGCCGGGGGGGGGCTTCGGTACTGATATTCCTGGGTATCAGCTCTGGAGCCCCCGTGCATCAATCCGAGCCAGGAAAAGGGCCTGTTTTTTTTTTAACGTCACCTATCGCCGCTCAGCTCCAGCTTTTTGCCAACTTTTGTTGGCGGAGCGATTTGGAGAAAAACTCTCCATTTAATAGCCGCGATCAGCGCCGAGATGCTGATCGGGGCTACTTGCATACGGCGGGTTTTAAAACTGGCGAGATATTGCTTCTCGCCACCCGCGCGGCGAGTTTTTTTTTCCCAAGAAACAAAAACTGGCGGATTTTCCTCATCTCGCCAGTTTTTCGCCATTTACTAAATTGCTGTAGGCATATTTGGCGAAAAACTGGCGAGATTGGGCTTCTCACAGCTCTCTGCATAGGCCCCAGTGTTTATTAACACCGTACCCATAGATTCTCAAATCAAGTCAATAGTAAAGCCTGCAGCAAAACTCCTGAGCCACTTGTTTAGCAAATAAAATATACACATGTTCAACCTTCTAAGGCCGAGTCCAGGGTCAGCGCTTAGGCCCGCTGACGCTTGTCAGTGAGCCCCTGCAGCCGCAATGAGCGGCTTTAGCAGGGTCTCGCGCACGCTTCCGCAGGCGTGCGAAGGCGTAGGTCTTATCAAATTTTTAGTTTGAGCGCTCACGGGAGCGCAGGGCCTGTCACGTGAGCGGTTCGCCCAATGATGGTGAACCAGCTCCGTGACGTCACTGGCACGCCCCCGGACGGCACGCGAACTAAGGCAAGGGAAAGCACCCGCAGTCACCATGGACTCAGCCTTAAAGCTTGCCACTCTCACTATATCACTTTGTTTGTTGAATTGCTTCATAAACTCCACCACTCAATGAAAAAAATGAACGTATTACTCTGGCTTCACTGAATGGCTTGCACAAAGAAACTACGAATCTGTGTGCCTGTATGCCATCTGCTGAAACATATCCTTTACAAAAAAAAACGCTGTCCGGCTTGCAATGGCCAAATTGTTAGATGCAGTTCTTCCCTTATGAAGAAATGCATATTTACGGCATATTTACATCCTTACATTGCTACAAAACAAAGCTACAGGGAATATCTCAAAAAATGGAATGTCGCCATTGCCAGCCAGGACTTGTAATTGTAACCGCCTCTCTCCCAGCATGCAACGGACAGGACCCAGCTAGACCGGCGTGACGTCACCAGAAGAAACCAAACCCGACGCCAATGCAAAGTATTTTTTTTTTTCATTTATCTCTAGAAAACCATATAAGGAGATAACAAACGCGTGTTCACTCGATGTGAACTGAAAAATGAAATACATAAGTATAAATATATATATTTGAATTGAAAGAAAAAAAACACGATGTGACCCCGGAAGCGCATGAAACTTCCGGCGTGACTCGAGATCACACGTTGCTTCCGCTCTGCCTGCCGCGTGTCCTCGCTGTTTGTATAAAGAGGGAAGCTGCTCGCGCTTGGATAGGGACGGAGCGGTTGCTTCTCATTGAAGTAAACGAGCGGTGCCAGCATCGAACGCTCAGGGTTGTGCTCCCGCAGCTGATTGGTTGTGTTGCACCGCAGATTCCAAGTTTCCTCCTGTGAGACCGGCACCATGACTGACCGTTACACTATCCACAGCCAGCTTGAACACCTCCAGTCCAAGTACATCGGCACGGGCCATGCGGACACCACCAAGTGGGAATGGCTGGTCAACCAGCACCGGGACTCCTACTGCTCCTACATGGGGCATTTCGACTTGCTCAACTACTTTGCCGTGGCCGAGAACGAGAGCAAGGCCCGAGTGCGGTTCAACCTCATGGAGAAGATGCTGCAGCCCTGCGGTCCCCCAGTAGACAAGCCCGACGAGTCCTAGAGATGAGCCGCTGCCGGCACCGTCTTCTCCTGATGCTGCCGGTTGGGTGATGGTCAGCCGGTTATAGCCGACAAAGACTTGTTGATCTCCCCCACCCCTCCCCCTGTTTCTCCTTGCTCTCTCCAGTTATCCCTCCGTCCCTACCCCACGAAGCAAAACTACTCCACTGCAGGACATTTCACCGACCTGTAAGGGGGGGGGGTCGCTTTCCTTCTGGCAACGTGCACGTTGTGCAAATATACCCTCTAGACTGAATTTTCCTCCCTCCCCGGGTGTTCCTGCTGAAATACATGGCTGACTGCTGATGCCGTTTGGTCGGGTGGGGATCACACTTGTGATGTACCATAGAAAGCTACAATACATGATGGTTTCAGTTATGCCTGTGTAGTTAATCACGTTGTCGGCGTTATCTGTTCGTTCAGCTTGTCCTTGAGTGTGGGGTGGCAACACTTACCAGGGATTGCATGAGAAACTTGTGTTGGGACAGGCCTATCTCCATCTATGTGCCACGGTTTGATGTCGCCGAAAGAACTTTTTGATGTATTGAGATAGTGCTAGAAGATCACATACTGTGTAACTGCAGGGGGTGTGGTTACCTTCGAGCAGTAACTGCAAAATCTCCAAACCGCAGCTCTTGTATGAATACAATCACACAGGGTGACCGGGGTCTGACTTGGTGATGTAACCTCTGGGGTAAAAATGTGACTGGTCTGTCTCAAATAATTTGACCTCTGCCCCTATAAATGTATGGTGAGCTTTAGCAGAACAGAAAATGTAAATGGCTGTGGTTTTTATATATATTTTTTTTGTTCTCCCCATTCTATAAACTGGTAGAAATTGTACTTCAAAAAAAAAAGTGTTTGTGTGGTTCTGCAAAAAAAATGCTTTTTTTTTTTTTTTTTTTCCTTTCATGAGCCGATTCAACTTTATTTTTAAAATAAACACATTTGCTTACCTATATTTTGTTTCCATCGTGTAATACATACAACTTTTATTTGCACCAAGAAAGTGTGCTTGCATGTTAATAACCACAAAAATAGCACCATGCTGCTTCATTAATCAGCATATCGGCATATAACACTTTCAACAAAGCAAGCTGGTGATAAGCATGATAATTTCTGTGATAAATCAGGCACACGTGGCTATTTTGCATAAGTGTCATAATAACCTAAAGTTTAAGTTGGTGACAACTGTTTGTGATCTATAGCTGAAAGCAGCAATATAATGGAGGTGACTTTCCTCCTGCTGTGCCCTCCTCAAAGCATCAGTGTGGGTTTTTTATTTTTATTTTTTTTAAATATACATACTCCTTAAAATAAGGAAAGAAATGAAACGAGGGGTGAGAGAGGCGGTACTGACCGCTGATTTGTAATTAAGATAAACATGGTCGGCAAAGCAATGTGAGGTGTCACAAATGGGTTTGGCAAAATGTATATGAATGGTAGATCCCAGGCATATAGTGCAGTCTAAGACACGTGGTTGCTGCTGGAGTTTAGCCACCACTAACCATCCTGCATGGACATCTCTCCAGTAAGCCCTTAAAGCTGCAGTTCAGTCTATATCCTGCATGTGTGTTTTTTTTAATAAATCAGTTCTGTAGTAAGAAAAAATACTTTTAGCATTTTCGGTTTTTAAAAAAACAACTTTGAAAGACCAATTTTCTTGTATTCTATTTTAACAAGCATTTGCTTAGGCACTGCCCCTTCATGGCCTGTCACAAACCCAGGCACACCCCTTTGTCAGCACTGCCCTCCCTCTCTCTAAACGTGCACTAGCATCTGGTCACATGATCTTCCTCATACAGTAGTACATTCAAGGAAGCTGGAGAAAAGGGATCAGCCATGCATAGCAGCTCGGATAGGCGATTTCAAACTTATTACAGTGTTTATTCCATTCATTGCACGTGTATATAATGTAAAAATTGTAATAATTCCATTTATAGCAAACGTGTATATGTGAATATTATTTAGATGTATATGTATGTTACTGAAATGTGGAGTGAGTGTGTAGGTAAATACACACAATACACTTCCACTGCATATATATATATATATATATATATATTATATATGTATATGTGAAGTTATGTGAGTAAAAAAGTGACAAAAACCCTCCATAGCAAGGCAAATAGCAAATGGAAATATTACTGTATGCTCATTTGTATGTATATATATATTTATATACACACACACTTCAAATACGGATAGTGATTCACGTAAATGATATATATATTCACTTTCTGGGAGTATAAGAGTGACTGTCCTGTTGTTCCTTTTTTTGTATCCATCATTGAATGGTATGCACCCTCTCTTTACGTTTATTTTATACTAGCTGAGAGACCCGGCGTTGCCCGGGATGTAATGTTCCCGCTCCTCTCTCTCTCCTCACCCCTCCCCCTCTCTCTGTTTGTCCCCCATTCACATCAATCCAGTTCCCCCCCTCCCTCCTTTACAGCTTCATGCAGTGTGTGTGCGTCAGTCATTGTGTGTGCGTCAGTCAGTCAGTGTGTGTGCGCGCGCGTCAGTGAGTCTGACGCAGAAACACAAACACACACACAGACTGACTGACGCACACACACACAGTCAGTGTGTGCGTGTGTGCGTGCGGCAGTCAGTCATTCAGTAAGTGTGTGGGTGTGGGGGTGTGCGCGCGCGCGCGCGTCAGTAAGTGTGTGTGTGTCAGTCAGTGTGTGTGTGTGTGTTTGTTTGTGTCAGTGTGTGTCAGTGTGTGTGTGTGTGTGTGCAGCAGTCAGTGGGTGTGTGTGCAGCAGTCAGTGGGTGTGTGTGCGCGCGTCAGTCTGTGTATGTGTGCGTGTGGCTGTGAGGGGTTGTGTGCATGCGGCTGTGAGGGGTTGTGTGCATGCGGCTGTGAGGGGTTGTGTGCGTGCGTCAGTATGTATGTGTGTGTGTGTCAGTCAGTGCGTCAATCAGTCAGTGTGTGTGTGTGCGTGCGTCAGTCAGTCAGTGTGTGTGTGCGTGCGTCAGTCAGGGTGTGTGCGTGCGTCAGTCAGGGTGTGTGCGTGCGTCAGTCAGGGTGTGTGCGTGCGTCAGTCAGGGTGTGTGCGTGCGGCTGTCAGGGTTTGTGTGCGTGCACCAGTCAGGGTTTGTGTGCGTGCGCCAGTCAGGGTTTGTGTGCGTACGCCAGTCAGGGTGTGTGTGCGTGCGTCAGTCAGGGTGTGTGCGTGCGTCAGTCAGGGTCTGTGCGTGCGTCACTCAGGGTGTGTGCGTGCGTCAGTCAGGGTGTGTGCGTGCGTAAGTCAGGGTGTGTGCGTGCGTCAGTCAGGGTGTGTGAGTGCGTCAGTCAGGGTGTGTGCGTGCGTCAGTCAAAGGGCAGGCGTGGGGGGGGTGAAGGGCAGGGGTAGGGGGGGGTGAAGGGCAGGGGTAGGGGGGGGTGAAGGGTAGGGGTGGGTGAAGGGTAGGGGTGGGTGAAGGTCAGGGTTAGGG
>NC_134486.1:115247906-115267906 GCF_040206685.1 Ascaphus truei | reverse complement strand
GTCATGTCTGATCCAATTATGGAATACATCGTTTTTTTACTTGTGAGCCGCCTCCTGCTTTTTTTGGCAGTGCACTGACTTTTTTCTGCTTTTTTCATAGTTATATTTCAACAATAATGTTAAGGATAGAACCATAGCAGAAAAGAAAACGTGCATTGCTCAGTAATACTGTGAAATCAAGTGACAATCCAATGACATTTAACCCCTTCAATGCCCTAATGACTTACTGTATCCTTCAAGAAAAGTGCCACCCCAGAGGTCATTATAAAGTACACCGGAAGTCATGGGCCTTTTTATGCTAGTTTTTTAGGGGCTGTACCCGATTTTGAAATGGTGATCGTGCACCAGGCAAGGGTGGGTTGAAGGGGGGACCTGCCCTTCTCCTAACCATCCTAACCACTCCTTCCGCATCACATCAAGCTCGATGGCAAGAACAGAAAACTGATCACCTGATCGCTCCGAAGAGGGGCTGTGGTAACGGAAGTGGTATGATCCATTGGCATTGTAAGGGTGTTACCATGTTTGGAACGGTCTTTGAATTGTGGTGGATTAATGGTTTGAGTCGACAAAATAGGATAAGGAATTTCCCCTTATAAATAACCAATAACCATGCTAAAATGTTTGTTCATTGATCTTATTTTACAAAAAATAGCGCTTTATGAAAAAATCCAAAGAGTAATCTTACATGGTGCAGACAATAATCTGCATAAAAAAAATTTTCTTTTCTCTTTTTGATCAGGTTTACTTATCATGTTTTTATAAATGGTGAAAAACTTGGAGAAGGACAGGACAATACAAAGAAGAAGGCAGAAAATATTGCTGCGAAAATGGCTCTGGAAGCTCTACAAAATCAAGAAAATCAAAATTCACCTGCGGTGAGTTGGTGAATTGTTTTTAAAATCAAAAGAAAAAGAAAATAGTGCGCTCAGGACAGTGACAATAGTGATAATTATTATAAATACCAGTGAAAAAATCACAATGTGATCAATTAAATCAATATTAAAAGTGCTGTGTTTTAAAACAAAAATTATAAATAAACCTGTTCTTAAGTATATATAGGAGGTATGCCGCTGTATTCCGTGGACTGGCTCCACAAACAACACGTGCTAAATGAAACAAAAAAGAAAAGAAACAGCGCAAAACCTCATAGTGTAGTATTAAAAATATAATGTATATTATTGAGCAGCAGGTGAGTATCTCACGTACATCAATTCAAGGATATATAAGCATGGCATGTTATGGACATGTTACCAAACTGCTACCGCAACTGCACACGGTGATCTGATCGATCGAGGGAGTGGATCCTTCTCTCTCACACGATTTCGTCTCAGGCGGTGTGGGGAGTCACGGTCTGCAGGTAAGGTGTTGGCTTCAGTCTCAGAGCGCTCTCTTCCTCATTGGACATGTAGTTCCGGTATACAGTCGCCCGCTGATGACGTCACCAGAGTTCCGTCACGGATGTGGCCGGAAAAGAACTAGATAGATACTGTCTGTGAGGGATTTCAGCCTCTTGCATAGACATCAATGTCCATAGAAAATAACAATCAAAAGTGACACTGGAACGCGCCTTCCAACGCGTTTCGTCATAGGTTGACTTTGTCAGGGAATATCTGAGGTTCTCATTGGTGGTTACTTATAGCTGGTAACCTCTCCTGATTGGCTTCAAATGATTGTAATCCCACCCACACTTGTACTTGATTAGGGATGTACCTAACCTCTGTCTTCAAGCAAAAGGGGGAGTGAACATGTTCTAAGAACAAGGATTTATAAAATACAATAGTTTTATTAGACTAAACATCACAATATTTATACACATATGTAGAAAATAGAAAATATTATTAATAAACTTATCTAAAAAATAGAAGAAAACATATGTTAGTTACATTAAAATTAAATAACAATAAAAAGAAAATTATATATATAAAAATATATGTAACGGCAGACATATAAAATATAGTATATATATCAAAATAATTATATGGAACGGAAATTATCCAACCATATACAGGCTAAATATATGACTATTCTTAATACTTAAAATATAAATATTAAATTAAAATATTACATAAATATAGGCTCAAGAAAACACAGGAAGAAATACAAATATAAAAACTCATTGTGCGTCTTATTTAACGTAGAATATATTAGGGATATTTACAGAGACCAGATATCTATCTCCTCATTTAATCCCTGAGGTGCCATGGTTTGCATTTTGTAAATCCATAGGCTCTCTTGTTTAGATAATGTTTTTTCCCTATCTCCTCCACGTCTTCCGACCGGTATGGTTTGGATGCCAATGTATTGGAGCAATGTGGACTCACAATTGTGTCTCCTCTTAAAGTGTCTGGGTACACTATGTTTGTCTAACCCATGCCTAATGTTTCTAGCATGTTCCAGAATTCTGGTTTTCAGACATCTTTTTGTTCGTCCAATATACTGATATCCACAGGGACATTGGAGGAGATAGATCACATGAGTAGTTTTGTAGGATATACAGTCCTTCACCACAAATTTCTCTTGTGGTGAAGGAAATTAATGTCTTACGTTCTGGGTGAAGCATGCTACAAAGCCTTACACTTCCCACAGCAGAAATTCCCCGGTGGTTTTTTAACTGGTAACCATGATGTTTCAGTTTTCTTAGATACTGGTAATCCAGTATCACTGGGGGCTAAAAAATGTTTTAGGTTTTTTGCCTTACGATATATAAAACTTGGTTTTTGCTGTAGGGAAGGACCCAGAATAGGATCATTGCAAAGAATTTTCCAGTTTTTCTTTAAGACTTTCTGGATACTATTGGAAGCTGAATTGTACTCTGTAATAAAGGGAACCCTAATTTTGTTGTCATTATCAAGACTAATAGATTTTTCTTTCTTAGATTGTATTAATAAAGAGTCCCTTTCCATACTGTCAACCTTATTTAAAGATTCACCCAATAGAGATCTACTATATCCACGTTTAATACATTTTTCAAACATGGTTTTTGATTGAGTGTTGAAGTCTTCCTGGAAATTACAATTACGCTTTAATCGCATAAATTGACCCATAGGTATGTTATTGATCCAAGATTTTTTATGATTACTTGATGATAAAAGCCAGCTATTTGTGTCTACTTTTTTGAAAAAAGTTTTAGTAATAATCGGAAAATCAATCTTTGCTTCCAAACTCAAGTCTAAGAAGTCTATTTTCTCACTATTATAATTTGAAGTGAACTTGAGATTAAAACTATTCTGATTCAAATATATCTCGAATTGTTGTAAAGTTTCCTCATCACCCTCCCAAATGCAGAGCACATCATCGATATATCTGCGCCATATGATAACATGACTGGCGAAGGGATTATTATTCCAGATATACCGATGTTCCCATGCCCCCATATATATGTTGGCGTAACTGGGGGCAAAGCGTGTACCCATAGCTGTGCCACATAGTTGGATGAAAAATTGGTCCATAAATAGGAAATAATTATGTGACAATATAAATTCTATTGCATTAGCAATGAATAAGCTATTGGATGGATGCAGCTCTGGCTCTCCCTGTAGTGTATTCAACACCGCTTCTATACCATTTTTATGGGGAATACATGTATAGAGTGATTGTACATCAAATGTGGCCCACATATATTTTTCTTGCCACTTCACACTCTTTAGTAAGTTCAACACCATAGTTGTATCTTTTATGTAAGAGGGCAATTTTTGGACATATCTCTGTAGAAAATAATCTACATATTGAGATAGGTTTGATGTTAGTGAACCAATGCCCGAAATTATGGGTCTTCCCGGCGGATTTTTTTAACTTTTGTGGATTTTTGGGAGGTGATAGTAAACTGGTATACGAGGATATTCCGTATATAAAAACTGGAATTCCAATTTGTTCAAAACCGTTGACACCATAGCATCATCAAGCAATATTTTAAGTTCTTTTAAGAACTGACTCGTAGGATCCTGGCCTAATTTACCATATGATGAAGAGTCACCTAATATGTGTATTGCTTCACACTCATAATCTTTCCTGTCTTGGAGGACAATTCCCCCTCCCTTGTCTGCTTGACGTATGATTAATTCTTTGTTTTCCTGCAATTTTTTTAGAGCTAAATACTCCTCATGTTTCATATTTTGTTTAACATCAGTATTCTTATAGTTCTTTACTAACGACGAAAATTCGTTATTTACTACGTTAAAAAAAGAATCAATGAAACTCCCTTTGCTTTGTGCAGGGTAGAATCGAGAGGGTGGTTTAAAGCCAGTATGTTGGCATATTATCTGATCGTCCTCTTCAATGGGTAAATCTACATTTTGTTCATCCCCTACGGGATCTAATCCCATCTCCTTTTTAAGAAAATGTCTTTTTAGTGTTAGATTACGTGTGAACTTGTGTAGATCAGTAAATAACTGAAACCCATTTGGACCACATGTTTTTGAAAAGGAAAGCCCCTTATTAAGGACTTGTTCCTGATCTGTGGTCAAACTGACTGAGGACAAATTGAAAATCCCTTCGATAGATTCTCTTATTGTACCTTCTCCTATTCTCTTCTTTTTGATAGCTTGTGATCTCCACCCCCCTCTCGTCCCTCTTCGGGTGAATGGTGTCTTTTCAAATTCCTGGGTGACTCTAGAGTACGTTTCTCCTTCCCTCTGTCCCCGTTCTCCTTCTCTTTGGGCCCCAGATATCTGGTCTTTAGTGCCTCTAAAAAAAGGGAACGTTCTGGTGTTTGGCGGTTTGTGGTATCTATGGGATTTCCCTTTGTACCCTTTAGTCCATTCCCCTTGACCTCTCCAGCTATCTTTGCGGTAACCACCAGATTTCGATTTCTGGTGATTACCCGCATGTCTAAAGGGTACAAAGGGAAATCCCATAGATATCACAAAAAAGATAATAGTGAACACCAGACCAAATACTATCACGAAAATAGAGATAGATCCTATTCCATAACAGATAAAAGTAATAAGGAGACCCATCATAAAAATCCTTATCAGGATCACTATAAAGATAGGCATCAGGAACATAGAAGGGAAATAACTCCACCCAGATTAGACTCTGACCGCCAAACACCAGAACGTTCCCTTTTTTTAGAGGCACTAAAGACCAGATATCTGGGGCCCAAAGAGAAGGAGAACGGGGACAGAGGGAAGGAGAAACGTACTCTAGAGTCACCCAGGAATTTGAAAAGACACCATTCACCCGAAGAGGGACGAGAGGGGGGTGGAGATCACAAGCTATCAAAAAGAAGAGAATAGGAGAAGGTACAATAAGAGAATCTATCGAAGGGATTTTCAATTTGTCCTCAGTCAGTTTGACCACAGATCAGGTACAAGTCCTTAATAAGGGGCTTTCCTTTTCAAAAACATGTGGTCCAAATGGGTTTCAGTTATTTTTTTATCAATTTTGGTTTTGCTGTTGACCAAGAATTGGTCCAACGCTGATGACGTCACCAGAGTTCCGTCACGGATGTGGCCGGAAAAGAACTAGATAGATACTGTCTGTGAGGGATTTCAGCCTCTTGCATAGACATCAATGTCCATAGAAAATAACAATCAAAAGTGACACTGGAACGCGCCTTCCAACGCGTTTCGTCATAGGTTGACTTTGTCAGGGAATATCTGAGGTTCTCATTGGTGGTTACTTATAGCTGGTAACCTCTCCTGATTGGCTTCAAATGATTGTAATCCCACCCACACTTGTACTTGATTAGGGATGTACCTAACCTCTGTCTTCAAGCAAAAGGGGGAGTGAACATGTTCTAAGAACAAGGATTTATAAAATACAATAGTTTTATTAGACTAAACATCACAATATTTATACACATATGTAGAAAATAGAAAATATTATTAATAAACTTATCTAAAAAATAGAAGAAAACATATGTTAGTTACATTAAAATTAAATAACAATAAAAAGAAAATTATATATATAAAAATATATGTAACGGCAGACATATAAAATATAGTATATATATCAAAATAATTATATGGAACGGAAATTATCCAACCATATACAGGCTAAATATATGACTATTCTTAATACTTAAAATATAAATATTAAATTAAAATATTACATAAATATAGGCTCAAGAAAACACAGGAAGAAATACAAATATAAAAACTCATTGTGCGTCTTATTTAACGTAGAATATATTAGGGATATTTACAGAGACCAGATATCTATCTCCTCATTTAATCCCTGAGGTGCCATGGTTTGCATTTTGTAAATCCATAGGCTCTCTTGTTTAGATAATGTTTTTTCCCTATCTCCTCCACGTCTTCCGACCGGTATGGTTTGGATGCCAATGTATTGGAGCAATGTGGACTCACAATTGTGTCTCCTCTTAAAGTGTCTGGGTACACTATGTTTGTCTAACCCATGCCTAATGTTTCTAGCATGTTCCAGAATTCTGGTTTTCAGACATCTTTTTGTTCGTCCAATATACTGATATCCACAGGGACATTGGAGGAGATAGATCACATGAGTAGTTTTGTAGGATATACAGTCCTTCACCACAAATTTCTCTTGTGGTGAAGGAAATTAATGTCTTACGTTCTGGGTGAAGCATGCTACAAAGCCTTACACTTCCCACAGCAGAAATTCCCCGGTGGTTTTTTAACTGGTAACCATGATGTTTCAGTTTTCTTAGATACTGGTAATCCAGTATCACTGGGGGCTAAAAAATGTTTTAGGTTTTTTGCCTTACGATATATAAAACTTGGTTTTTGCTGTAGGGAAGGACCCAGAATAGGATCATTGCAAAGAATTTTCCAGTTTTTCTTTAAGACTTTCTGGATACTATTGGAAGCTGAATTGTACTCTGTAATAAAGGGAACCCTAATTTTGTTGTCATTATCAAGACTAATAGATTTTTCTTTCTTAGATTGTATTAATAAAGAGTCCCTTTCCATACTGTCAACCTTATTTAAAGATTCACCCAATAGAGATCTACTATATCCACGTTTAATACATTTTTCAAACATGGTTTTTGATTGAGTGTTGAAGTCTTCCTGGAAATTACAATTACGCTTTAATCGCATAAATTGACCCATAGGTATGTTATTGATCCAAGATTTTTTATGATTACTTGATGATAAAAGCCAGCTATTTGTGTCTACTTTTTTGAAAAAAGTTTTAGTAATAATCGGAAAATCAATCTTTGCTTCCAAACTCAAGTCTAAGAAGTCTATTTTCTCACTATTATAATTTGAAGTGAACTTGAGATTAAAACTATTCTGATTCAAATATATCTCGAATTGTTGTAAAGTTTCCTCATCACCCTCCCAAATGCAGAGCACATCATCGATATATCTGCGCCATATGATAACATGACTGGCGAAGGGATTATTATTCCAGATATACCGATGTTCCCATGCCCCCATATATATGTTGGCGTAACTGGGGGCAAAGCGTGTACCCATAGCTGTGCCACATAGTTGGATGAAAAATTGGTCCATAAATAGGAAATAATTATGTGACAATATAAATTCTATTGCATTAGCAATGAATAAGCTATTGGATGGATGCAGCTCTGGATCTCCCTGTAGTGTATTCAACACCGCTTCTATACCATTTTTATGGGGAATACATGTATAGAGTGATTGTACATCAAATGTGGCCCACATATATTTTTCTTGCCACTTCACACTCTTTAGTAAGTTCAACACCATAGTTGTATCTTTTATGTAAGAGGGCAATTTTTGGACATATCTCTGTAGAAAATAATCTACATATTGAGATAGGTTTGATGTTAGTGAACCAATGCCCAAAATTATGGGTCTTCCCGGCGGATTTTTTTAACTTTTGTGGATTTTTGGGAGGTGATAGTAAACTGGTATACGAGGATATTCCGTATATAAAAACTGGAATTCCAATTTGTTCAAAACCGTTGACACCATAGCATCATCAAGCAATATTTTAAGTTCTTTTAAGAACTGACTCGTAGGATCCTGGCCTAATTTACCATATGATGAAGAGTCACCTAATATGTGTATTGCTTCACACTCATAATCTTTCCTGTCTTGGAGGACAATTCCCCCTCCCTTGTCTGCTTGACGTATGATTAATTCTTTGTTTTCCTGCAATTTTTTTAGAGCTAAATACTCCTCATGTTTCATATTTTGTTTAACATCAGTATTCTTATAGTTCTTTACTAACGACGAAAATTCGTTATTTACTACGTTAAAAAAAGAATCAATGAAACTCCCTTTGCTTTGTGCAGGGTAGAATCGAGAGGGTGGTTTAAAGCCAGTATGTTGGCATATTATCTGATCGTCCTCTTCAATGGGTAAATCTACATTTTGTTCATCCCCTACGGGATCTAATCCCATCTCCTTTTTAAGAAAATGTCTTTTTAGTGTTAGATTACGTGTGAACTTGTGTAGATCAGTAAATAACTGAAACCCATTTGGACCACATGTTTTTGAAAAGGAAAGCCCCTTATTAAGGACTTGTTCCTGATCTGTGGTCAAACTGACTGAGGACAAATTGAAAATCCCTTCGATAGATTCTCTTATTGTACCTTCTCCTATTCTCTTCTTTTTGATAGCTTGTGATCTCCACCCCCCTCTCGTCCCTCTTCGGGTGAATGGTGTCTTTTCAAATTCCTGGGTGACTCTAGAGTACGTTTCTCCTTCCCTCTGTCCCCGTTCTCCTTCTCTTTGGGCCCCAGATATCTGGTCTTTAGTGCCTCTAAAAAAAGGGAACGTTCTGGTGTTTGGCGGTTTGTGGTATCTATGGGATTTCCCTTTGTACCCTTTAGTCCATTCCCCTTGACCTCTCCAGCTATCTTTGCGGTAACCACCAGATTTCGATTTCTGGTGATTACCCGCATGTCTAAAGGGTACAAAGGGAAATCCCATAGATATCACAAAAAAGATAATAGTGAACACCAGACCAAATACTATCACGAAAATAGAGATAGATCCTATTCCATAACAGATAAAAGTAATAAGGAGACCCATCATAAAAATCCTTATCAGGATCACTATAAAGATAGGCATCAGGAACATAGAAGGGAAATAACTCCACCCAGATTAGACTCTGACCGCCAAACACCAGAACGTTCCCTTTTTTTAGAGGCACTAAAGACCAGATATCTGGGGCCCAAAGAGAAGGAGAACGGGGACAGAGGGAAGGAGAAACGTACTCTAGAGTCACCCAGGAATTTGAAAAGACACCATTCACCCGAAGAGGGACGAGAGGGGGGTGGAGATCACAAGCTATCAAAAAGAAGAGAATAGGAGAAGGTACAATAAGAGAATCTATCGAAGGGATTTTCAATTTGTCCTCAGTCAGTTTGACCACAGATCAGGTACAAGTCCTTAATAAGGGGCTTTCCTTTTCAAAAACATGTGGTCCAAATGGGTTTCAGTTATTTACTGATCTACACAAGTTCACACGTAATCTAACACTAAAAAGACATTTTCTTAAAAAGGAGATGGGATTAGATCCCGTAGGGGATGAACAAAATGTAGATTTACCCATTGAAGAGGACGATCAGATAATATGCCAACATACTGGCTTTAAACCACCCTCTCGATTCTACCCTGCACAAAGCAAAGGGAGTTTCATTGATTCTTTTTTTAACGTAGTAAACAACGAATTTTCGTCGTTAGTAAAGAACTATAAGAATACTGATGTTAAACAAAATATGAAACATGAGGAGTATTTAGCTCTAAAAAAATTGCAGGAAAACAAAGAATTAATCATACGTCATGCAGACAAGGGAGGAGGAATTGTCCTCCAAGACAGAAAAGATTATGAGTGTGAAGCAATACACATATTAGGTGACTCTTCATTATATGGTAAATTAGGCCAGGATCCTACGAGTCAGTTCTTAAAAGAACTTAAAATATTGCTTGATGATGCTATGGTGTCAACGGTTTTGAACAAATTGGAATTCCAGTTTTTATATAAGGAATATCCTCGTATACCAGTTTACTATCACCTCCCAAAAATCCACAAAAGTTTAAAAAATCCGCCGGGAAGACCCATAATTTCGGGCATTGGTTCACTAACATCAAACCTATCTCAGTATGTAGATTATTTTCTACAGAGATATGTCCAAAAATTGCCCTCTTACATAAAAGATACAACTATGGTGTTGAACTTACTAAAGAGTGTGAAGTGGCAAGAAAAATATATGTGGGCCACATTTGATGTACAATCACTCTATACATGTATTCCCCATAAAAATGGTATAGAAGCGGTGTTGAATACACTACAGGGAGATCCAGAGCTGCATCCATCCAATAGCTTATTCATTGCTAATGCAATAGAATTTATATTGTCACATAATTATTTCCTATTTATGGACCAATTTTTCATCCAACTATGTGGCACAGCTATGGGTACACGCTTTGCCCCCAGTTACGCCAACATATATATGGGGGCATGGGAACATCGGTATATCTGGAATAATAATCCCTTCGCCAGTCATGTTATCATATGGCGCAGATATATCGATGATGTGCTCTGCATTTGGGAGGGTGATGAGGAAACTTTACAACAATTCGAGATATATTTGAATCAGAATAGTTTTAATCTCAAGTTCACTTCAAATTATAATAATGAGAAAATAGACTTCTTAGACTTGAGTTTGGAAGCAAAGATTGATTTTCCGATTATTACTAAAACTTTTTTCAAAAAAGTAGACACCAATAGCTGGCTTTTATCATCAAGTAATCATAAAAAATCTTGGATCAATAACATACCTATGGGCGAATTTATGCGATTAAAGCGTAATTGTAATTTCCAGGTAGACTTCAACACTCAATCAAAAACCATGTTTGAAAAATGTATTAAACGTGGATATAGTAGATCTCTATTGGTTGAATCTTTAAATAAGGTTGACAGTATGGAAAGGGACTCTTTATTAATACAATCTAAGAAAGAAAAATCTATTAGTCTTGATAATGACAACAAAATTAGGGTTCCTTTTATTACAGAGTACAATTCAGCTTCCAATAGTATCCGGAAAGTCTTAAAGAAAAACTGGAACATTCTTTGCAATGATCCTATTCTGGGTCCTTCCCTAGAGCAACAACCAAGTTTTATATATCGTAAGGCAAAAAACCTAAAACATTTTTTAGCCCCCAGTGATATAGGATTACCAGTATCTAAGGTAACAGAAACATCATGGTTACCAGTTAAAAAACCACCGGGGAATTTCTGCTGTGGGAAGTGTAAGGCTTGTAGCATGCTTCACCCAGAACGTAAGACATTAATTTCCTTCACCACAAAAGAGAAATTTGTGGTGAAGGACTGTATATCCTACAAAACTACTCATGTGATCTATCTCCTCCAATGTCCCTGTGGATATCAGTATATTGGACGAACAAAAAGATGTCTGAAAACCAGAATTCTGGAACATGCTAGAAACATTAGGCATGGGTTAGACAAACATAGTGTACCCAGACACTTTAAGAGGAGACACAATTGTGATTCCACATTGCTCCAATACATTGGCATCCAAACCATACCGGTCGGAAGATGTGGAGGAGATAGATATCTGTAAATATCCCTAATATATTCTACGTTAAATAAGAAGCACAATGAGTTTTTATATTTTTTATATTTTTATTTATATTTTTATTTCTTCCTGTGTTTTCTTGAGCCTATATTTATGTAATATTTTAATTTAATATTTATATTTTAAGTATTAAGAATAGTCATATATTTAGCCTGTATATGGTTGGATAATTTCCGTTCCATATAATTATTTTGATATATATACTATATTTTATATGTCTGCCGTTACATATATTTTTATATATATAATTTTCTTTTTATTGTTATTTAATTTTAATGTAACTAACATATGTTTTCTTCTATTTTTTAGATAAGTTTATTAATAATATTTTCTATTTTCTACATATGTGTATAAATATTGTGATGTTTAGTCTAATAAAACTATTGTATTTTATAAATCCTTGTTCTTAGAACATGTTCACTCCCCCTTTTGCTTGAAGACAGAGGTTAGGTACATCCCTAATCAAGTACAAGTGTGGGTGGGATTACAATCATTTGAAGCCAATCAGGAGAGGTTACCAGCTATAAGTAACCACCAATGAGAACCTCAGATATTCCCTGACAAAGTCAACCTATGATGAAACGCGTTGGAAGGCGCGTTCCAGTGTCACTTTTGATTGTTATTTTCTATGGACATTGATGTCTATGCAAGAGGCTGAAATCCCTCACAGACAGTATCTATCTAGTTCTTTTCCGGCCACATCCGTGACGGAACTCTGGTGACGTCATCAGCGGGCGACTGTATACCGGAACTACATGTCCAATGAGGAAGAGAGCGCTCTGAGACTGAAGCCAACACCTTACCTGCAGACCGTGACTCCCCACACCGCCTGAGACGAAATCGTGTGAGAGAGAAGGATCCACTCCCTCGATCGATCAGATCACCGTGTGCAGTTGCGGTAGCAGTTTGGTAACATGTCCATAACATGCCATGCTTATATATCCTTGAATTGATGTACGTGAGATACTCACCTGCTGCTCAATAATATACATTATATTTTTAATACTACACTATGAGGTTTTGCGCTGTTTCTTTTCTTTTTTGTTTTTAAAATCTGTTACATTTCTTTTTTCTGCTATTGATTATACCAACTCATACACAGGTGTTGTGGTTGAATTATTGGTGCTGGGGCACCTCACAGAGAGCACAATGTGGAGACATTTGACGGTTTGCTTATACACTCTGTTGCTATTTTTGGACTCCTAATGCTGTCACATGAGTTCTCCCTAGCATATCCTATTGTTTGCTAGTGGGACTGCTTTTTCAGTTACTATTTTGAATGTGTGTTGCTTGTACATGAGCATTCTTTTGCATATCCTATTGTTTGCTAGTGGGACTGCTTTTTCAGTTACTATTTTGGACTTGTGTTGCTTGTACATGAGCATTCTCTTGCATATATTATTGAGTGTCATTTATTTTATGTGGGGTTTGACAGGCTATTTAAACGGGGAAGGAAGGCATAGGGAAGTACATCTGGGACCCTTGGGGACCAGAGGGAATGGGCCAGAAGAAGAGGTAATCACTCGAAACGTTGCCCCCCCCCCCTAGCATACTTTCTTTTCTCCCATTTTTTGTGTGTATTTTCCTAATGTTTCATGTTTTTTCCCCTTTTCCTTTTTCCCCTCACATCCCTCACTGTGAGACATTATTTCCCATTGCATTGTATTTGCTCTAATTCCGGTTTACATTTGGTAATATTAAAATTATTTACTATTCTGACCTTTTTTCAGTAGATCATTTAGCTGTTAGACAGTGAGTGCCGGTACTTTGATAGCTGTGTTATTATCAGTAGAGGGGAAGAAGGGTCCCCTATGTTCCGTGCACCCTGCATACGTACTTTTTTTTTTTTTTCAACTTCAATTTTTTTTATTGGAGTTACATATTCATACAATATATCACAGCCCATTGTATTAAGCCCCCAACACTTTTTTTTAACATACGTATGCAACATTTCAACAGCAAAAGTACTAATCGCTGCCAAAAACAATGACAATACAGACAGGACAAACAAGACGGCGGACAGAGGGGGGGGGGACGAATGGGGGGGGAGCAGTACCGGAACACCTTGTTCGCGTGTACTCTATTAACTTCCTACGATCCTGTAGACTTGAATTCACTGCTTCTTCCTTGGGTCGCAAGTGTCCTCCCTATTTTCTGAGTGACCATCTATAGTTGGGGCTGTCGTCTACCTGTTCGTCTCTATGTGTTGTCAGATCTCCGACCCCCAAAGGAGAACGCATCTATAGCTATTAAAGAAATATTGCAGTAGCATCCACCCCTGGGATATCTGTCTGTGCCAACCAAGGCGCCCAGACTTTTAGAAAGTTTGTGCCGGTGTCATTAACTAGACTCGTTAATTGTTCCATCCGACAAACGTGCCAAATCCTGTTTCTAATCTTGGGGATAACTGGAACTTCTGGTTGCTTCCATAATGCTGCGATCTCGCATCTCGCATCTCGTGGCTGTTGCAAAATGCGCGATCAATTTATGCGTCACATTTGATAAGCCCCGGATCCGCCTGCCCAACAGGAACACCCACGGGTCCAGGGGGATCTCCAAACTGAGAATCCGATGTAACCAGTCACTAATCTGTTCCCAAATCGGGACCACTTTTGTGCAAGACCAAAGCATGTGTCGCAAGTCTGCCACCCCTCCGCACTGCTTTGGGCAGAGCGGAGAGTAGCCCCTAACAAATTTAGCTAAGCGAGCTGGAATGTAGTACCACCGCATATGGACCTTATATGCGTTCTCCTTTAGTGTGGTAAAGATTGAACTTTTTGCTGCTGCTTGGATAATTCCGTCCCAGTCTTCGTCCTCTAACGTTTCCCCTAGGTCAGTCTCCCACTGTCTGATGTAGCGCAGTCTGTTCTCACTAGGTGTCACTGGACAGATCACTTCCCTGTACATTCTAGATGTAAGTCCCTTGTGTCCGTACCTCTGGAACACAGCTGCTCGAAATTTGTTCTCGCCGGCCTAATTGGGGTTTCGTGATAAAAATCTCTAATCTGGAGGTATCTAAAGAATTCTTTGTTTGGGATAGCCTTTGTGGATTTAATTTGCTCAAATGTTTGTATGTATTTCCTACCCTCCAGATCTTTGAGGCGGGTAATACCCGACTGTATCCAATATATTACGTTATTACTATTCATCCCTGGAGCGAAATCTGGATTACCAGAGATTGGAGTCATGAGTGATCCTTTGGAAGTCAAATTACAACTGAATTTAGTGGCCTCCCAAACTCGTAGTGAATTGGCAATGGTCTGGAGCGGTATTCCCATCTTGCTTACCCCTCGTTTGGGTAGCCAGATCAGATTTTGGAGTTCAATTGGTGCACAACACTTTTTCTCCAACTCCACCCATCTCCTTAAGCATGGGTCCGTGTGCCATTGGAGAATTTGAGCCAATTGGGCCGCTTTATAGTAAGCTAACAAACAAGGTACCGCCAAACGTCCTCTTACAGTGGGTCTCGTTAGAATACCCTTTGCAATTCTTGGGTTTTTCTTATTCCAAATAAATTTCATGATTAGTGACTGTAGGGAGAGGAAGTCTGAATATATTATAGGTATAGGCAGACTCTGGAAAAGATATAACATCCTTGGTAGGAGGTTCATCTTCATGCTGTGTATCCTACCAATCCATGAGATGCCACCTTTCATCCATAACCTGAGATCCTCCCCCAATGTCTTAATTAACCTGGGAAAATTCGCTTTGTATAATGTTTTATAATCCCTTGTAAGATATACCCCTAAATATTTGATAGTGGAGGGTTGCCATTTAAAGTTAAAATTGAGATCAATCAGTTTTTCTACTTCTATGGGTAGGTTTATATTGAGGGCTTCGGATTTGGACTGATTAATCTTAAAGCCCGAAATTTGGTTGAATTTGCTTAGGTTTCCAAACAAGTTGGGCAGGGATATGAGAGGTTTAGATAATGTTAGGATGACATCATCCGCGTATAATGCTGCTTTGTGCTTCTGATCTCCACTGGAGATTCCTGATATATCTGGGCTATTTCGGATGTGCGCTGCTAGAGGTTCTATACAAAGGGCAAACAGCAGCGGCGACAGCGGGCAACCCTGCCACGTTCCGCTTTGTATAAAAAATTGATCGGAGGAAAAGCCCTGGTGCCGCACGCTTGCCGCTGGACCCTCATACAGCGCCTGGGTGGCTCTCAAGTGATGTCCCTCAAAGCCAAACGCTCCCAGTGTTTCTGTTAAGTAGGGCCAGTCTATCCTATCGAAGGCTTTCTCAGCGTCCAGACTCAACACCATAGAGTGTATGTTTTTTTTTTTTGAGCCAGATCAATCAAATCAATGATTCTCCTGGTGTTATCTGCCACTTGTCTACCTCCGATAAACCCCACTTGATCCGCATGAATTAACCTGGGAAGAACACTACCCACCCTGTTTGCTATAAGTTTGGAGTAGATTTTAACATCTGAATTAATCAGTGAAATGGGCCGGTAGCTCTTTCAGTCTGCCGGGTCCTTTCCAGGTTTGCGGATAACAGAAATTGATGCTTGGAGCATTTGTGCTGGGAAGGAGGCCCCCGTCAAGATTCCGTTGAATAGTTTTGGCATATATGGGGCTAGCGTTTTGACATACTTCTTGTAGTATAAATTTGAGAAGCCATCCGGCCCTGGCGCTTTGGCAGGTTTTAATGCTTTGATGACTTCCGCTAGCTCCTCTAGAGTAAAATCAGCTTGGAGCGCGTCTCTCTCGGCCCTTCTCAAGATAGGTAATTTTGCCTCTTTCAGGAAAGTGTTTAACAACTCCCCTGTTTTAGGATTATGGGTGACCTTATCCCCATTGTAAAGTTTCTCGTAGTAGGCTTTAAATTCCTCTACAATTTTCCCAGGTATGGAAGTGCGGTCACCTTGTTGGTTCCGGATAGCGTGAATGTGATAATTTTGAAGCTTGTTTTTTAGCTTATTGGCAAGTAGGGTATCAGGTTTGTTCCCTTTTTCATAAATTTTCCATTTAGACCAGGCCATTTTCTTGTCAGCCTGGGAGGCGAGGAGGAGATTGACTTTTGTTTTGGTGTCTAATAGCTGTTTCAGCGTGTGGTCCCGCTTATTTATTTTGTGCAGGGAAGAAAGCTCTGCTAGTTGTGTTTCTAGATCCTTGATCTTTTTGTCTCGTTCTCTTTTTAAGTTTGGCGGCCAAATTCATTAATACCCCCCTGAGGGTTGCCTTATGGGCTTCCCACAGTAGGGAATGTGACGCCACACTCCCCTCGTTCTCCTCAAAATATTCTTTAATTTCCCCCCCCCCACCTCCCTCTCTAGATCTGGAATTTTCAGAAGGATCTCATTTAGCTTCCAGTTCGCTCTAGGTCTGTCTAGTGGTACAAGTGTGCACCGCAGCTCAATAGATGCATGGTCGGACCATGAAATATCATGGATCTCTGAACGAGAGACCCCGGGGAATAGTCTATTGGACACAAGGAAGTAATATATCCTACTGTAGCTGTTATGGGGATGGGAGAAGAAAGTATATTCTCTCACTCCCTGATGTTGCTCCCGCCATATGTCAAGGAGCTGACAGTCTTTTAACCCGTTTGTAATTGTTAATAAGTCTTGTCTGTGGGATTTGTTAATAGTCGTGCATCTGTCTAGGTCTGGATTTAGAGCCCTGTTCAGGTCTCCAGCAACTATAATGTTCCCTTTTGCAACTTTACCGAGCTTGTCAAAAAATCTACTGAAGAAATCGGTCGCATTGTCATTAGGGGCATAGATTGCTGCAAGAGTTATAGGGTGCTCACGTTTGGAACCAGACACTATGAGGTATCTACCTTCCTTATCGCTATATGTTCTGTCCTGTATGAATGGAATGTGGTTATGAATTAATATGGCGATCCCTCTTTTTTTAACCCGTGCTCAGGACAGGAAGTGTACCCTGAAATCCTTGTCAAAGTACGTGGGACAATTATTTTGGGAAAAGTGTATCTCTTGCAGAAATAGCACCTCTGCACCTTTGCGTTTGTAGTCTCTGAATGCGACCCTTCTTTTTGCAGGGCTGTGGAAACCCTTAACATTATGGGATATTAACAGTAGTTCCTTACTCATTGGAAGAGATGTACCGGTCTATCTGCCACAATTTGTTTGTATCGTGAGAAGTGTGTCTGCTACTGGGGCTGCGGCCCACTCCTGCATCCCAGATCTCTCTGCGCCCGCCTGTAGAAACAAAGGGAGGGGGACACACACAAGGGGAAACCGGGGTATGCATAAGCACAACACAACATGTGATAACTAATAACATTTCTCGGCGTCCTCCCGAATCTCTCCTCCTGCCGAGACCACCTTCTCTGGGTTCTTGTTCCTTGTTCAGGATGTCCGGTCTTGGGGTGAGATGTTTGACGTCCCCTCCAAGAGCCCTGACCCAAAGGGCTTCGTTAGTGCCCTGAAGAGCTTCTCTCTTCATCCCTAGCGTGTGGCCCATGCAGACTTCGGAGCAGGTCTCCCTCCCCTACCCCCGCCCCACTCTATATACAACCTTACTAATAAAACCAACTGAACTATGTCAAATTAACCCAAATCCCACTTCCTCTAGATCCCCTTCCACGGTAGCTCCCACTATTCCCTCGTGCGTTTTCTTCCCGCTACTCTCCTTAACCTGCCCCATCGCTTGATATCTTTACTGGGTCCATATCGGTGCTGTCCTTCCGCTTCTGTCCGGCCTGCCTCCTGACTGTTGCCATCCTTACTTCCTGAACCGTTTCCTGCGGGCCCCCATCTCCTTATAGCAGCTCTTCCTTCCTACTTCTGATCTTCCTCCGTCTCCCTCGTGCAACTTACTTTAAGGCCCTTATACCTCATCTCACTGTTTTTGGCTTGCGTATACTTTCCACTGTGGCCCTATCTTATTCTCGCCTAGTACTTCAACCTACTCTTCTCACTTTCCCCCTCTCACTCCGTCACTTACTTAAATCTCACCGCCTGTGGTTCTACCCTCTCTTCCTTCTATACCTCTACTTGCTCTTACTTTCGTCGACTTCCGGATTTAATGCTTCCAACCCTTCAACCTCCCCATCTCACTTCCCTGCTCCCTCTCTAACACTTCCCTGTCCCCTTCGTCCCTTGGTTCCAACCTTCCACACTCCATAATTTCACGTACTTCTTCCTCCAGCGTCCTATCTTCGTGTATCTAACTTTCCGATCCCTACTTTTCACTTCCCTGAGCACCTTCTGTGATCTCCCTAAATCTTCCTTTCACTAGGTCCACCTACTCCTCCCCCTCTGCCACCACGTCCCCCTTCCCCTGTCCTCCTATCTTAATATGCCCTAGTTATCTAGCCATCCTATCTCACTTTCCAGCACCCTCACTAACACTTCCCTATCTCCATCATCTGCTACTTCCCCCCTCCTTCCCTCTCTCTGTATCCCTGCCTCCTGACCCTTCTTCCTCCATCCGACTCTATTCGCTCCTTACCCCCGCGTCGCGGCCTCTTTACCTGGTTTCCTACATTCTCTGTCGTTCTCTCGGCATACCCTAGCGCTACCTCTCTCTCTTTCCTTACCCTAACCCTTGCCGGCGTCATTCTAACTCCCTTTTTAACTTTCCTTTCTCCTTCCTTATTCCGTCCCTGCCCTTACCTCTTTGGCCTCGGGCATGGTCAGCGCTTATGCGCTGACCCGTGCTGAGGCATGCTGCTGCTCGGCACTGAACCCCTGCAGCCGCAATGAGAGCGGCTTTAGCAGGGGCTCGCGCACGCGTCCGCACGCTTGGGGAAGCGTGAGTCTGACGGAGTTTTGAAATTTGCCGCTCGCCGGAGTGCAGGGCCGGTCACATGAGCAGTTCGCCCAATGAGGGTGAACCAGCTCCGTGACGTCACTGGCCCGCCCCCAGACCCGCCCCTGACACACCCACGGATGGCGCGCTGTGTAAGGCCAGGTAAAGCACTGCTTTCCCTTAGCCTCTGCGCGCCTCCGCACTGTTTTGGGCACTATGTCCCAGGCCTTATACGCTGCCTAACACTCCTGTATTCCCGTTCCCTAACTCGTCGTTCTTTTAACTCTGCTTTAAATGCAGAGCCACCAGACAGAGAAAAACGGGCTGGTGTGTGTGTGGGTGTGGGTGTGTGTGGGTGTGGGTGTGGGTGTGGGTGTGTGTGTGTGTGTGTGTGTGTGTGTGTGTGTGTGTGTGTGTGTGTGTGTGTGTGTGTGTGTGTGTGTGAAAAACGGGCTGCAGGGGGGGGGGTGTGTATGAAAAACAGGCTGCGGTGTGTGTGTGTGTGTGTGTGTGTGTGTGTGTGTGTGTGTGTGTGTGTGTGTGTGTGTGTGTGTGTGTGTGTGTGTGTGTGTGTGTGTGTGTGAAAAACGGGCTGCAGGGGGTGTGTGTGTGAAAAACGGGCTGCAGGGTGTGTGTGTGTGTGTGTGTGTGTGTGTGTGTGTGTGTGTGTGTGTGTGTGTGTGTGTGTGTGTGTGTGTGAAAAACAGGCTGCAGGGGGTGCGTGTGTGTGAAAAACGGGCTGCAGGGGGTGTGTGTGT